>NW_026095916.1:0-233141 GCF_023614345.1 Adelges cooleyi | reverse complement strand
CGCTTCAATCGGGTTGGCTGTATATGAATATTTATTCTGATATTGCTTCGAGCTTGAAATAAAAAAACACGAGAAAAATTGGTGTCTAAAATGTACATTTTTTATTCTATTATAAAACGTGTAAAAAAAAAAAACCATTGAAACGGCATTATTGTTTTCTTTGACGCGTGAAAGATATTTTATATTTACATGGCGTAACCCCAATGTTTGTTATGTCCGTATATTTTAGTTATAAATTGGTCACTGACTGAGTATGTAAATATTCCTCTCTTAATGTTTTTTTTTCTTCTAATAAATCCTATTTGTCGAATATATATGGTTTCTGGTATTGTGATTGCCATACCTAATTCTCTAAATTATGAACACTAGATATAATATATTGTTTGGTATGGACAAAAACCATCAGTGAAGGTGGAATGGCCATAAATAGTTATCACCTAAAATTCTGGTGTCTGGCTGAGATTTAATTGAGTAGCTTAAAATTAAAACAACAAGCATAATTGCAAAGTATTAAAAATAATCATTTGGGAGCAGGTTTAATCTTTAAATTGAATTTCCTCAAAAACATGATTCGTACTAATTGTATGCAATAATTATTGGCTAATTTTAAGTACATTATTGCCTTCACATTGCTCTTACCAATACCTACTTCATATTTCTACTAAATAAAATATACTATCGACGACAATGTCACATTAACAACTTTATGCCTTTTTTATGAAAATCATTTTATCAACTAGCAATTGTTTTCGTCTTAACTTCTTCCGTTTATCTTTCCTTTAATCCTAATTATTTTTATTACAATTTTCGCCGATTGAATACTTTTTTAAAACACTATCGACATTTTAAAATTAACAGTATTTGCTTCGTTTGATTGTCAAACCGCAAAAAACTCCATCACACATCCTGATTCAACACACAGTGATAGTTTTTATAAATTGTTTTTCCAATATGTACTGTTTTTTTTTTAATTAGTATAACTCAGTACATTTTTAGGACACGCGGTTCTAACTACTGGCGTTTAGAATACCATGAAAAGACTTTCGAGATCGATTATAGCTATAGTAAAGTTTTTACTTATAAAACAAAAAATAGTTGTGTTTACTTAGTATACCATAAGTTTTTTCTAGAATGGGGCACATAAAATTCACTTAAAAATCTGTAGTATAGTTTTGTTTTATTAGGGAAAAACCAAGTTAAAGGGGGGAATTACGACGTTACGGTATGTAGGTCGCAATGAGTAAGGGTGAATCAAAAGTCAACAGCTGGTATCTGAAATATATTTGCATTATGGTGTAGGTTTTTTCTTTGTCTGTATAGACTGCTACTTTTTTAGGGGTTTTCAAAATTGATAGGTCTATTTTATAACTTCGATATGGAGCAGCGAAGCTATTGGATTTTGCAATGATGTGAGCTTTTTTTTGTATCTGTAAACATTGTAACTTTTTCAATACTGGACCAATTCTTTTGAGTTGCAACTCTATAATTCACAAAATGTATCTACTTGGTATTGAGTCAGATAGACTTTAAATTAGAGTTTCAACATTTACTGGCTCTAATGTTTATTTTTATTTAACAAATAAAAGATCAGAGTATGGCATAATATTCTTGAAAACTAATTGGGTTTTTTTTTTTTTGTTACATCGAGATGCAAAAGTCAAATTACGGTAGCATATCACATGTGTTTTGTGTATATTTAAACAAGCCAAGGTTAGACGACGAAATGTGTTAACACCAACAGTGAAAATAAAATATAGTAGATAGTAAACCTATGTAAAAAAATATTTTACAGAAAAATACTTCAAATATTATGTTATTTGCAAAACATCCATGATGTTCACCATATTTCATCTTACTTCCATTTAAAGTATTAACCGCACGTTTTCTTGGGAAATAATGCACATTAACCATTATAACAATTTATTAAAACTAATTTTCTTCATAGCAACAGTATAAGTGATTTATTAATTAAATAAGCCGCTGTCAGATTATACTGATTTAATAGTGTACCTATGTATACAGGGTGACTGATTAATTATGACCCAATCAATATTATAAAAAATGAAACACTTTTTAATTAAATTAAATATGACTGTGGAACGCTTCCAGTATGGATTCTTTATTTTATACAATATGTTATTGATATAAAATTGACCTCTATCTTCTGTCTAATTTTCAGCTTTTAAATATTGAAGGAATTCACTTTTTTGGCTTTTAATACCTTTCTCAGGTCCTCGTGAAGCTTATGTGTATTATTTGCTATTATTAAGCTAAGCCAAGTCCGCTAAGGTTAATTTATATTTTTCATCGTCAGAAAACGAGTTATTTACCATTTTTATAAAGTTTTAATGATTTGAATATAATATTTATAAATTACACAAGTAATAAAGCAACCGATTAAAACAAAAATAACCCACACACCCATTAAAATGTTAAGAATAAATACATAAAAACTAAAAAATAAGATATCAACATAGTAAAGTGATTTTTCTTTTTTTTAAGAGACAAATTAAATACTTTAGTTTTTCTTTTTGAATTCACTGAACAACGGTAGATGTTGTAGTAAATTTGTAGCCCTGAAATATTGATATAATAATTAATTTGCAATGCGATAATAATACATTATATGAAATTATATATACAACCCTGTGGGAAACATTGACAAACCAATAAATAATCAAAAGCCGTTTACTACCAGAAAGGGTGAAAACAGTATCTATATTTCTGTTTCTGGGGGTAGAAATAAAAAGTGATTTTTTTATTTACGGTTATATTAATTCCTTAAGACCTGTGACCTCCCATATCTTAACAATATGCTCCGTCTCCATTATGTCCGATCCCGCTGTACTGGCTTTTTATATTTACTATTTGTTGAACTAATAATTAACTCAAACAAGCCTAAAATATGTGGAAATCTTTATTTCTATTTATCGTATTAAAAAAAACAAATACAGCTAAAATATGTTATAAAGAAACTCAAAATGTATTATTAAAAGGGTGAAAAATATTACTTGCTCAGAGGCGGCGAATTTATAAATCCACTCTATTCATAGTAGCTTCAAACTCGTCGAATGTCATATCTTCACCAACTAGAAATCATAACAAAATTATTTATATTAAAATTTACCAAACTATATTATTGTTGACGGGTTGCAATTGCTATTATTATTATTTCATTTTTATGTACAATAATTGGCCTTAACGGGTATAATTAAAAGTCATCAAGAAACATAATTTTGTTTGTTAACTTCTTTAGTTTTTAGGTAATCTAAAATCGTGTCTAAAAAAAATGTCACGTGGAATTACATAAAATTAATAATCCAATATTAATTACAATGAGTCAAATTGTTATAAAATTGTTTTATAACATATCTGGTAGAACAGGAAGATACGATTGGGTTTACATTGTTATATCTAACTTGTTTCTCCCAACTATTTTTACAGACGACTTCTGAATAATATTATAAGTCTCCCTCAGATAACACACTACCTAGTACCTATCGATAATAATTTTTGTACAACGTCAAAGTAATTATTAGTTATTAACATTTCACATATATATTTTACAATATCTATTACTCAATCATTATTTAACGTACTCGGCGGCAATTCTTCTGTTATCGTCTCCATGCTTTCAGGTGTTAGTTGATAATTTTTATATTTTTCGTCTTGACATAAGTAAAATCTAACTTCAAACCTGTTAACTTTTCCCGTAAAATGGTCAGGAGAATCAAGATAATATAGCAGATGGAACTGTCTTAAACTAAGCGCTTTGGCGCCATAATAAATGTCATGCAATTGCTAAAATTCATTAAATTTTTGTTGTTAATATACATTTTGAACACTATTATTACAGAAATAATAATTTTTTCTAGTATATAATTCACTAGGTTTATAGAGTATTTAGTTATTGTTATTATTATTATTTTAATTAATCATACATTAAGGTATGAGATTATTTAATTACCTGATTAGTAAATCTTGCTGCGTTTGTTACTTGAAAAAAACAAAACAAGAATAATAAGATATTGACAATTTGTATTTTTTTTTAATCATATTAAAAAAAAAACAACTAAAACTAAAATATGTTACAAAGAAACGCAAAATTTATTGGTAAAAGGGTGAAAATATTACTGAATACTACTACTCACATACTCTATTCATAACATCTTTAAATTCCTCGAATAGGATATCTTCATCAACTAAAAATCATAACAAAATTATTCATATAGAAATTTACCAAACTATATTATTATGTTGTAACGAGTTGACTGGTTGCAATGAGGAAACAATAATTTTTTTGTTCAATCTTTCAATTTTCAAATAATCTAAAACGGTGTCGAAAAAAAATCTTGTAGAATGTCATAAAATTAATATTCTAATATCAATTACAATGAGTCAAATTGTTATAAAATTGTTTTATAATATATTTGGTAGAACAGAAAGATACGATTGGGTTTACATTGTTATATCTAACTTGTTTCACCCAACTATTTTTACAGACGAATTCTGTTTAATATTAAAGCACCTCTCAGATAACACACTACCTATCGATAATTATTTAGGTACAACATCAAAGTAATAATTATTAGTTATTAACATTTTACATACATATTTTACAATATCTATTACTGAATCATTATTTAACGTACTCCCCGGCAATTCTTCTGTTATCGTCAGCATGCTTTTAACTGTTAGTTGATATTTTTCATATTTTTCGTCTTCATATAAGTAGGTTCTTACTTCAAACTTGTTAACTCTTCCCTTTTTAAAATGTTCAGGAACATCGAATTCTAGTGCTTGGAACCGTCTTAAACTAAGCTCATTGGTGCCATCATAAATTTCTCGCAGTTGCTAAAATCATTACATTTTTGTTGTTTATATACAATTTGAACACTATTATTACAGAAATACTACTTTTTTCTACTATATTATTCACTAGGTTTTTAAAGGATTTAGTGATTATTATAATTATTTAAATTAATCATACATTTTTAGGTGTGAGATTATTTAATTACCTCATCAGTAAATCTTGCTGCGTTTGCTACTTGTAAAAAACAAAACAAGAATAAAAAGATATTACCATATTTGAAATACATGATGATTTTTTTTTTTAAAGAGAGACTTGTTGTTTAGTAGGAATTTAGAACTTTAATGGTTCTTATTATTTTGTAAAGGCTCACGTTATAGCGATTTTAGTGTAAAACTTTCTATCATATATATATATATATATATGCTATTTGTTCAATATACATTAATGTGTACTTATAATAGTCATGGCTGTCAATCGTAAAAAATAATTATTTTACCGGTTTGACAAATACAAAAAAATTACCTACTACTTCTTTACACGACCGTCGTATGTATATACTATGTACTATATGTAATGTACTTTGATGTTATCGCTTTTGAAAACCAAACATTTTATAGAATAAATTGATTTCCATATTACTATTGTTTTGGACGTTTTATTGTTTTTATTAGGTTTCTTCGAAATAAATACACCGGTAAACTTACCAGTTATGCTGAAAATGCTTGATTTCATTCACTCTGTAGTTTTATAACCCGAATAAAGAGAGGCTTAAACGTAATACTAACAATTGGATGCGATAATAATTCAGTATATAAAATTATATCTACAACGTTGTAATATCCTTCGTTCGGGGAAGTGACTGGTCTAGATTAATAATTGTTACAACTAAAAATAACGAATTTACTCTATATAAAAAAAAACGCCTTAGAAGACAGTAATGTGCAAAAAATTGTATTTACTTTTGATGATCTACTCTAACTAAGCAACCTAAAAATTTACCCCGGTCAAAGGGTAATTTGTGTCCTTTTCTCTTTGGAGCTTATAACCCCACTCTAGATCTATCTTCAGTCAAATTGTCGGACCTCAGTCACAAAACTATAAAAGTTAAATTAAAAAAAAAAACATGATAACTCTTTTACGGCGATGTCATAGCACTTCTATTTCTGGAGGTAAAAATAAAGTGATTTTATTGTTTTCGTTTATACTGAGCGAGTCGGTTCCGGAATGCGCTGTTGTCGCGGCTATTCGTGTATATTATTCACTTTTCTAATAATTGTAGTTTATAATCATATAGATGTTGAAAATATTCACGGTAGCCCACGTGTGTTGAGTGGTTTTTCTAGTAAGTATGTTTTGTTATTGTATTAACCTACTTAGGTAATAAAAATGGCAAAAAAACATGGCGCAGGTTACCGAGTGTTTCAAACAGAAAAATGTATCTTTAAGTTCTAAGCAGTGTTGGAAAAAGATAACTAAATAATTATTATCCAGATAAGGTATTAGATTATTAATCAAAAATGTATACAGATATGGATAAAGAAAAACGAAGCTATTGTTATTACTTATAAGAAATCTTACTAACACAATATTTATAGAAAACATAAAAGTCAACACATTAAATCATCAATTATTATATAATATGTTTCAGTGATTATAAAAATCACACTTGTTTAATATTTCTATCTACGTGACAAGTGTGGTTTTCATCACCGACAAAAAAATCGGTTAAGTGGTCATAAATCAATAATTAACAAAAATAGGGATTATCCAATTTTCTTAACATTCTTCCCTGTTGGTGGATTAAAAAAATTCGGTTATTGATATAATTATTATTTGTTAAAAACTTCATTATTTCTGTGTAGTTTCATTATAAGTCTACTATAAATTGATTTTGTGTTTTTCTCATGGCCAGGAGAGGAGGGATAGGGGAGGAGAAGTCCCACCTATACTCTCCTTTTCTCTGTAGCCTATTCCTGTATTCCACCCATCCTCCCGCCCTCTGGATATCTATATCTCTCTATTTTAATCTCTTGAAGATGCGGTGAGTCATATCAATATGAACAATACTAACCCCGTTAGGAAATTACCCATGAAATACATCTGTATATTGATATTAACAATCGCCCGAACATCTGAAAACTATAGTAGGTATTGAAATATGGCTTATGTTTGTTTTTCGCAGTTGTTGTTTTTACTAAAAAAACATGTTAGAAATACTGCAAGTACTCAACGCGAAAAACATAACGCAAAATTGTTAGAAACAGTTTTATTTCCAAGCACACCACGTACATAATAATTTATTCCACGTACATATTTTTAATTGCAGTATGTTTTTAAGTAGTTTTACAGTACTTTTGTGTTTTGCATGTTTTATTGGGGAAAATGATGCGTCAATCGAGACCAATTCAACGGAGGTACGTAAATAATATATATTATCTAAAGCTTTTAAATATGAAACAACTTGTAGTAAACGGGGTCAAAAAAATATTTTTTCTTACAACAAAACAATGATAGTAGAAGATAATATTATACATTGAATTTTTACTAATAATACCAAACAATTAGCAGCACAGAAATAAACCATCGTGGAAATATTTATTTTTTCCTTCTTTTTTTTTAAGAGTTTTTTACTAATTATAAATGGTATATTTAGACAAAATGATAGTCTCGCAATGATATCGACGAAATGTATACAAAATGACTTTGCACTGTTTGTTCTACACAAATTGGTCGTGTTGTTTACCACAAAATGTATTCTCATGTAATACACTTAGGTTGTGATTCCGAGCGAGGATGTGAACGATGGATGGCATGAGAAATTTCATATGTACGACCAAAACAATGATGGTTTGATCTCCGCAATGGAACTACAGCAAATGTTATTCAAAGAGTCAATAGGACTCGTTACTATTCGCCAAGCAAAAAGATATATATCTTTATTGAATAGAGACGGTAATATATTTCAGAAAAAAAAAAAATATATATATATATATTATAAACATATATACAGGATGACCAACTTATCGTGAACCACTCAATATCTCACTGGTTTTAATAAGTAATTACATTTTTTCTCTACATAATATTTTTATACAATGTGATCTTAATTGTTCACAATTTTTTTTTGGTTTCACCCTCCTCCCAACTTAGTTTTTTCGATTACAACTTTTGAAACTTAAATGGTAACGCATACATTTCATTATTTTTTTTAATTGATAATAATGTACTAGAATTTTTGTCTGATCGATTAACAGTTTTGTGTTACTATTTTTGAAGTTATTGAAGTTTCAAGTTCAGTACAGGAGGAAATGTGGAGTGCAGTATTGTTTTTATCTGCGCGAATTTCCCATTCGCACTTCCCCCCACCCATCCTAACATTTAAACTCTATGCGTTACCATTTAAGTTTCAAAAGTTGCTATCTAAAAAACTAAGTTGGGAGGAGGGTAAAAACAAAAATAAATTGTGAATAATTGAGTTCACGTTGTATACAAATTGTATGGCAAAAAAAAATTGAATTATTAACTAAACCCAGTATGATATTCAGTGGTTCACGATAAGTTGATCACCCTGTATTTTGTATTAATTTCACTCTACAATTGTAATAAATATTTTCAGGTAACGTGCAAATTAAATTAGAAAAAATCAAACCGATAGTGGATATTATGACAGAGGTTAATTCCGTTGTATTATTGTTACGCTATATTATTATTATTTTTTTTTTTTCGTAATTGTGATTTCCACATTGTGGTCTACGATATATCTGTGAGATACTTAGGACGTAACAGACATTATAAACTCTAAATGAGTACAGTGGGGTCGAGGCATAGTAGGAACGGTGATTTTTTTATCGTGTGCCACTCACTGGGTTGAATTAAAATTATTTTTTTTCATAGTGTTTTTATGTAAAATTATCTCAATTTCTCACAAATTTTCATGTTTTTATTCTCCTCCAAAATTAGTTTTTTTGATAGCAACTATTGAAACTGAAATAGTAACGTATATACCTTATTTACTTTTTAAATGGAGGATAATGTACTGAAAATTTGTCTGGTCTATAACCAGTTTTGAACAACTATTTTTTAACTTTTAAGAGTTTAAAAGTTAAAACGGGGGGAAAGTGCGCGCAGATAAAAATAATAATACCTCAAGAACATCAAAATTAGTTATCCAAAACTTGTTATGGACCACTCAACATTTGTAGTATATTCTTCTCTATTTAAAAGTTAATGAAATGTACTCACATACAGAGCAATCTAAAATTGTATAAGACGTCGTAGTCCCCTTTTAGAATTACCTTCGGTATATTTTTCAGACCTTAAGGCCTAAAATTTCATTTAAACAATAGAAATAAACAAAATGTTTCTGGCCCTTCAATTTTTATATATTCCATACAAATTTAGAAGTAATTACATTTTTATTAAAACTATAGAGCGCTACTATTTTAATTTGAAACTACGAGTATGTACATATTTTAAAAGATTTTTTAACGCATACTTTGGATCGAATATAAATATGAAATTGATTTTAAAAACTTATACGCGTCTGAAGTTTTTGTGTTTTCAGTTTTGTTGCAACTTATTAATAAGGAAGGAAAGGAAGAATGAATGAAAACTTAAAAGAGATTTTACCCTGATACTGTTTCGCTTTAATTCATAAAAATGATATAATTAAATATAATCATTGTTTTTAAACATTATTCAGATACACACAAAAACTATATATATATATATATTTTTAAACCTTTCCAAATAAGTCGTTATAAAGTTTACATGACATGCATTTCTGATATTATTTTAGAAAAATACATCGAGTGTAGTGGATGATGACTGTCCATTCAACGATGAAGACAATTTTCCGGTAGCAGCTCTTCAGGCAATACTGTTTAAAGAATGTAAACAGAACTTTTTCAACGCGCTAGACGAAACTAAAGAAATAACTAACCTTATCGATCAAGACGGTAGTAGGAAACTTATATGTTGAAATTCATTTTTAAAATATTTACTACAACTGTTTTCAGGAAATGGTCAAATTGATTGTGACGAGTTCCAGGGAGTAGAATTAATGATGGAAGCTTCGTTAAAGGTTAATAGTTTATGTATTAACTTTGTTTTTCGTATAGTATTTTTTCCTAAAATTTATATAAATAATTAGTCAGTAATTAAATGTTGACGTGTGAATTTTTATTTTTAAATACTCTAAAATACTTTATTCAAACACTTTTTCCGATTTAGGTGTAATATAATCAAATTTATAGAAATATACTTGGTGAAAAGATGACATTCCAAGTTTGTCAACTCGCATATGCCTTCAATCATCTTTAAACGTATTCTTTATATGTATACATATGATTTCATCATGAAACCCTTCAATTTCTCATTGGGTTTAACTAATATTAAAAAAAACATTTTATAGTGTTTTTTAATAATGTGATCGCAATTTTCCATACATTTTTATGCATCTCCCAAACTTAATATTCTATACCAGTTTTGGATAACTAGTTTTGATGGTTATTGAAGTTACAAGTTTATCGCAGGAGGAAAGGTGGGGTGTAGTATTATTTTTATATGCGTGCACTTCCCTTCCTTTCTAACTTTTAACCTCTTATAAGTTTAAAAGTAGTTGTTGAAAATTGGTCGTCAACCAGTTAACATTTTTAGTAAAATATTCTTAATTTAAAAAGGTAATAAAGTATGTACGTTACCATTTAAGTTCGTTATTGTAAAAGTGAATACAGTAGTGTTATAGTGTTTTCAAAATGTATAAGATTTTTCTTAATTATTCTTTTAGTTGCACATTTTATGTGAGATGTTTACTGTAATGGACATAAACAAAAAAGGCGTTATTACCGCTGATGTGATTGCTGACTTTTCAGACTTTGTACACTCGAAATTGGCCAAATCCCAAGAAGCCAAAAAAGCCATAGAAAACTTTGATAAAAACGGTAAATACTTAATAGAAGACAACAAAAATGTAGTAAAAATTGTTATTGATTAATACCTGAATGTTTTTCCAGGCGACGGTGTGGTGGATTTTTCCGAGTTTTTAAATAAAATCGTTAGTCTTAGTAAAGTTGAATTTACTTTACTTGACGAATTCGCCAAGAAGTTTGTGCTGGACGACATTTAGATTAATTACTTTAGAATAATGTTTTAATTTATCACTAGTATAATTTTTTATTAAAACATTTCTTTGTTGTATTGCAATCCTTTTTTCAAATTCCATTAATTAAATACAAAATTATTTCGCCTAATTTTTAATTAAAATTGTTGACTATAGTTTTATAACTTATTGTGCTATCTCTACAAAAAATTTTGTCAATATTTAATTTAACCAATATATAATTAATCATTGCGAATATAATAATGATACTATTGATAAGACAGACAACTACGATTAAAGAATAATACAAATGTAAATTCAAAATAGAAAAATCGTTAAACCGAGTGCATAATAACAATAAAAAATAATCGTTTACAAATTAGTACTTCGCAAAACAGAAAATAACGGGAAACGACATTTTTTTAAAAGTTTAATCGACTTAAATTATGCAATTTGATTTAACTAAATGCTCATTCGAAAATTCTAATTATTCGTTAGTTGAATGACATATCATATAAAAGTATTAAAAAGTGAAAAAGATGCGATGAAGCACGCTGTTCATTCGTGTAGCTAAATTGCCTTCACTTGACGCCTTTTTCTAAACAAGTGCGTTTATTGTCGATTGCAAATAATACAACTTTGGAATCGCGCACTTTAAGGTAGATTCAATGTCGAGATTAAAATAGAGACCACGGGTATATCTGAGTACTAAGAACTAAAAAACAAACCTGAATCGGGTATTTGAAACATCACATGTTTGGCAAAACAAAAACAGAAAAACTCATTTGACAAAAAAAAATTATTCATTTTGAATTTAATTGATAACGAAAAACATTCAACAAAATATTAAACATATACTTAAAATGGTACATTTTTTTACGAAAAATCTTTAATAAACTAGTTTTACTACTATTGTTTCGAAAATAATTGTGGACTTATTGAATATTATGATCAAATAACTATATATTAGTTTTGTACTAGATTACGCAGTAGGCAGCAGCCCACAAAATTAAAAACAACAATTAAAGACCAGTCACCAATTATTTTGAAAAATGACAAATTCCAAAAATGTTACGCCCGTGACAACCAAAATATAAAATATAGGCATTTATTAAAAAACAAATCTTGAGCAACCGACGTTTACTTTTGCAAAATTGAATCAATTTTTAAAAAATGTAATCATTTAATATGCTTACACTTGTAGTGTACTTGGTCAAAAATGCTATATAGTCCCTAGGAAACTAAACATTTTAGATTTCAAAATTCAGTTTTTAAAATTTCCTTTATTCATTTATCGCATGGTCGTATGATGTAACTTATAGTATTTGGTAAAATAATTGTATCTTATAAACTTTGCCATGACTCTTAATAACCAAAATTCAAAATCGATTCATTAATACATTGTTTAACAATCAACATATTTTATCGTGCACAATATTAAAATAATGTGATTTAGTTTGTATTGTACAATTTTATTTTATTTTTTGTGCTGTGAAAACTAAATTGTATGCAGTGTGTTACATCATATTATATTATTAAAAAAAGAAAAATAGTTATAATCTTGTGTTTAAATAAGTAACATAAACACAATTCCTTTGCCAACGACCATACCACGTTGAATACACCAGTTCTCGTCCGATCACTGAAGTTAAGCAACGTCGGGCGTAGTTAGTACTTGGATGGGTGACCGCTTGGGAACACTACGTGCCGTTGGCATATTTTTTTTGCTTTTTACAACTGTACACTATTTTTTTGTAGTGTTGTATGAACTTAAATTGTACGTCCACAGGCGGATAGGCTTAATTTATTTTTATCGGGAAAATATATGAAAACAGCCGAACTCGCGGGAGCCAACGCTCTGCAAACCCTCAACGGGCACAAAATGTGTTATTAGGTATACCCGTGAGTGAAAATCCCTCACAGATCTGCATCTAAGTTAAACAAATTGACTAGGTATTGTAAAAATCAATACCTTTTTTGTTTCTTAATTAATACAAATAATAATAATACGTTTTTTTCGGTTTTTAGGCTGACTTTACCACCCTTTATGCGTAATAGCGGCCCCGGTTCGGGTATATTAAACAAATATAACAAAAATTGATAAATTTAATGTTTTATACATATTTTACCAGCATTTCAAGTATTCAACTCATTCAGCAATGGGCATCAGGTTGATACATATTTCATCACTATTATTAATAGGAACCACTCAGACCGTTCAAACACCTTCCAGCGAACTGGTTGCGATCATCGTCGCTAGACAGTCATGACCAAGCAAATGGTAGACCACTAGCAGCCTCACGCTCTGGCAAATGAACTAGTCTCATCATCGTGGCTGACGACGACTCCAGATTTGCACCTGGAGGGGACGATGCATACTACAGAAATGATCCTGTGAAGTATGATCTTAACTGGAACGATTGCCAACGATCCATACTTATGGTCGTCATCAGTGAGTTAACCGGAGTTACCCAAAGTGATCGAGTAAAACTGTCAAAAGTAATTTTCACCCCACGCGTAATATTTAATATACTTATTTTTTGCACACGACTTGCGTTAGACGACGCCTAGTTGTTTTCAATCAATAGTAAACATTCTCAGTCAATTGTAAGTATTTCGTATCGTCCATCGAAGTCACCGGCTTAATAGTAGTTCACAAACAGAGCCATCTAGTGTCAACAATTTACACCTAATAGACAGCAAAATACCTAGAAATGAACTATTTACATTTTACTCCAGTATCGTCACAGCTATTACATTGCACTATTGATTATATCCTGTTTATTTCATTATCGTAATCGTTAGAGCAAAAAGGTTAACTTTATTTTGTTGATTGTTCAGGTACAAAGTGTTGAACACTAAAAAAAATAATAGGAAAAAGTAAAAATAGCCATAATAGACTCAAGTCCTCGGGTACCTATTTGATTCTATATATGAATGACTGTAAGTTTCCTTATGTAATATAACAAAGCATAGCACAAACACAATGTGAAAGATTTACTACCGTGTGTATCAAAATATGACCTAATCTCATATTGAAACTTGTGTTATACGAATAAAAAGACTGTTTATTGTTCACTAAATTGTGTAGGTATCTTTTTCAAAAAATTAAAACTACAAAGCTTAGGAAAAAACGTTTAAAAAGATACAATTTAAATTTGATGCGATGGCGGGGTTCACTGACGATATACTCTTATCACAAAATATATTCTTTCAAATTTTAATGTGTGATAATAATATTATTGTTCTTGATAAATAATAATATACTTTATAGTACTGAAGATTCTAAGACCACAAGTCATTATGTATCAATAATTGTTATATTAGTGTTATAGTAGTTGTGTTTACTGTTTAGTGTTTTGTGCCGTTTCCACCATAGGCCCCTACAGAAAATATTAATAATAAAACTCCGTCCAAACGTACACGAAGTAAAGTCACTTGTTTAACGAAAACTCCAGTAAAGAATATCCGATAAAGCAATCTTCATTTAAGATGCCAACAATGAAAATGTTTATTATCAAACCGACCAACAAACCAACAGTAGTTTCAATGAGTAATTTTGTCGGTCACTTTTACGCTACAGAAAAACGGTTAGAATCTCCCGTAACTCTAACTAAGAGCAGGGAAATGCTTTATGAATCAAGTTCTTATGCACAAATTTCTCAATGCATTAAATGTTTAAAGCAACAATTAAGAACTGTTATCCGCAAATACTATCTCATTGAAATTTAGCAAAATATTGTAGCGGATGAGCATGGCTGGACGTTAATTAATTCTACGACTTCAAGATGACCGTGAGTACGTATGTAAAAGGGCTGTACAGTACCTTAATAACTTGCTAACAGCCAAATAGACTTTAAACCGCCGAATTATGTATTCAAAGTTCATGGATAGTTATTACTTATAAATGTATTTACTTTTGAATTTTTTTATTTTTCAGTTACTTACACCAAGGGATTGATACAACAACAACAAGCTTACTACTGAACATAAATAAATTCATTTTGCTGAATTTAATCAAGTTAGACTCGAGAGATGTCATAGTTAATTTATAGAAAATGATGCAAGTATGAAACTTCAATTGTCCTACATTTGATAACATTATTGTATTTTTTGTTCTTGATTCATTTTTGTATTTACAGATCGATGTATACTTAACAAAAGCCAAGTTCTGCTCTGAATGCTTAAAACTTCTTGATACAATTAAAAAGTAAATAGTTAATTCAATATAATAGCACAATAAATATTTTAATTTTTTAAAAATACAATTATAGTAAAAAAATAAAAATTGAAATACTTAATAAAATAAAATAAATATTCAAATCCAAAGCATAAAGTGCATGAATATCTTAATTATATTGGATTAATTTAAACTTAATAATATACTTTATAAATAAAAAAATATATACCATTTTACGCTTAATAAATTCACGTTTTCAACCATTGTTTTCGGTACTTTTTTTTATAAAAGAGTTTCGCCGTTATTTATTATTCGTTGACATACTGTATATATTAATTTTATTATATATATATATTTTTTTTAAATTTCATATCATTTTTTTTTCTTTATCCAGATCATCAACGACATGGACGTCAAAGGAAACAACGAGAATCGGATGTTAATTCAAGTTGACGCATCGCCGTACTGATTTTAGCTTCGATGCAAAGCGAGAAGGTATTGGTTTTACTCTGATGTGGGCTTTTTTTTTCGCTGTATACACTGTAACTTTTTTAATACTAGACCAATTCCTTTGAATAGCAACTCTATAAATCACAAATTTTGTCTAGTTTGTACTTTGGGGGGGTAAAAGTTGAAAAAGTTTAAGTCTTCATAGACGAAAGTTGAAAAAACAAAAAAAAAACCGTACGAGTTTTTAAGTTAGAACTTTTACTGGCTATAGTATCGAGAAAAAGAGTCGGATCG
The DNA here is from genome assembly GCF_023614345.1 of Adelges cooleyi. NCBI lineage: Eukaryota > Metazoa > Arthropoda > Insecta > Hemiptera > Adelgidae > Adelges > Adelges cooleyi. Next base: position 217,304 of record NW_026095916.1, on the reverse strand, counting down.
AGTTGAAATGTATAAGAAATATTTATTTGTTATGCCCGCGCACGTCAGTTTTGTCAAATTCAAAATATACCCATTTCCCGCCCCCTAGGGGGGGTACAAGTTTTTTTGTTTTTCGGGGTTTTTAGCCGTAATTTTAAAACTTTTGGGTTGAAAATTTGCCAGTAGTTGGAACTCATATGTATCCATAACATATTAAGCGGGTGAAAAATTCGGCACTACAGTTTTTTTTTAATTGCCGGAAAACCGTGTTTTCGCACATTGCGTATATTTTAACAAAAACACCTAAAATCTTTAAAAAAAATTGATCAAATCATTAAAACAATTTTATTTATATCTATACAGAATGATACTATTAGGTTTTGTGCTCAAGTACCACTCTTGACTTAAAGTTTACACAAAGTTTAAATTTTTTTTTTTTTTTTACTTAAGTTCTTTCCGGATGATTAAAATTGAGAACTGATATTAAATTCGTAATCACCGACCCAAAAAACATATAATTTGACCACTTTTGATGTCTTTTACACAAAAATCCAGAAAAATGTTTTAGCTTCGATGCAAAGCGAGAAGGTATTGGTTTTACTCTGATGTGGGCTTTTTTTTTCGCTGTATACACTGTAACTTTTTTAATACTAGACCAATTCCTTTGAATAGCAACTCTATAAATCAAAAATTTTGTCTAGTTTGTACTTTGGGGGGGTAAAAGTTGAAAAAGTTTAAGTCTTCATAGACGAAAGTTGAAAAAACAAAAAAAAAACCGTACGAGTTTTTAAGTTAGAACTTTTACTGGCTATAGTATCGAGAAAAAGAGTCGGATCGAGTTGAAATGTATAAGAAATATTTATTTGTTATGCCCGCGCACGTCAGTTTTGTCAAATTCAAAATATACCCATTTCCCGCCCCCCTAGGGGGGGTACAAGTTTTTTTGTTTTTCGGGGTTTTTAGCCGTAATTTTAAAACTTTTGGGTTGAAAATTTGCCAGTAGTTGAAACTCATATGTATCCATAACATATTAAGCGGATGAAAAATTCGGCACTACAGTTTTTTTTTAATTGCCGGAAAACCGTGTTTTCGCACATTGCGTATATTTTAACAAAAACACCTAAAATCTTTAAAAAAAATTGATCAAATCATTAAAACAATTTTATTTATATCTATACAGAATGATACTATTAGGTTTTGTGCTCAAGTACCACTCTTGACTTAAAGTTTACACAAAGTTTAAATTTTTTTTTTTTTTTTACTTAAGTTCTTTCCGGATGATTAAAATTGAGAACTGATATTAAATTCGTAATCACCGACCCAAAAAACATATAATTTGACCACTTTTGATGTCTTTTACACAAAAATCCAGAAAAATGTTTTAGCTTCGATGCAAAGCGAGAAGGTATTGGTTTTACTCTGATGTGGGCTTTTTTTTTCGCTGTATACACTGTAACTTTTTTAATACTAGACCAATTCCTTTGAATAGCAACTCTATAAATCACAAATTTTGTCTAGTTTGTACTTTGGGGGGGTAAAAGTTGAAAAAGTTTAAGTCTTCATAGACGAAAGTTGAAAAAACAAAAAAAAAACCGTACGAATTTTATTCAATTTTATCACTTTTACTTATAATAATTCTTGTAGACCTGTGACCTCTCCGTTTCCTCATTGCTTTGATTACATTATGCCAATACTCTACTGTACTAGTCCTCTCGGATAAAATCACTTTCAAATTAACGCTTTGATGCTCATTTGTAAATACAGAACCTTCATTTAAAACTTTCTAACTTTGCTGGTTTATACTGTGCTTGGTTTGGACTGTACTGGCTTGAAAATACTAACTACCGATTTGCATCGAAGCGTTTTTTCGAAAGTGATTTTATCACTTTCAGATTTAAAAATTCCTGTAAACCTGTGACCTCCCCGTCACCACTATGCCCCGACCCAACTATGCTCCGTCCCCACTATGCACCGACCCCACTGTACTGGTTTTTTTTTTTAACTGCACTTATAAAATTAATTTTTTTCCCTAGATTTCTTGATATATTTTTATGAAAAATTATGTTTGTTCAATGAATCTAAATAGCAGAGTAATATTATTATTATGTATACTTTACACAAGTTAAAAACCTAATAATTACGTTATAATTGAAAAAAAACCAACCAAATAAATTATTTGTAAAAAAAAAAAAGTTTATTTATCTACTAAAAACAAAACATTGTTTTTTTTTGTTTTTAGTTTGTAAGTAGAAAAATTTTTATTTTTTATGAATAAAATATAAGTTATTATTGTTAGTAAAAACAGGTAACTTGATCAGTCATTACTTTCCAAAGCAAATTGTAGTGATTTTTAAACATAACTGTATGGACGTTACACATAAAAACAAATTGTGCATTATAATTTTAAATTAGTATATTTTTTATTCGAATATTTTATTAAACGTATTGATTTAAATAGTTTTTTTACTATTACAATATTATCACATGTGAATTTCTTTATTAAAATTAATTTCTTTTTATTCTTATTAAATATAAGTATCATTAATAAGAAATAGTTTAAACAAAACAAATGTTCAATTATAGTTCATATTTATTGTAAATTAGTAGATAATTTGTCCGACCGATGAGACAGTATGCAGGTATCGTTTCCTCTGTGCCGTATCGTGTATGTTGCCGTCAGTAATAGTGCTACAGGATTTTGAGAAAAATGATGTATCTATATAATACTATTATGCCTATAATGGCATAATAATGTTATACAGGTACATAATTTTTTTTTATAAATGTTTATAATTATTTTTAAAAAATGTGTTTAAGTTATAGAAATAGAAATTGTAGCAACATATGACATAAGCGTGTATATTATATAAGTTTTTATTTTAGTTTTACACTAGCACACAATTATTTTAACGACCAGTTTTGGTTGCGGCGGTTAATAATAAAATCCTACTACTTTATACAATATTTAAAAATGAATGTAAAATACTAAAATTTGCCTACAGAAAGACCAATTTCTATTCACCAACCTATGCAATTTTTTCTTCTTTATTACTATTTTATTTAGACGATCAACAACTTGACAAAAATATATTTTAATTCTACAGAAAAGTATATTTTCAAAAAATTATTATTATACTATTTTTGTGACTGTTAGGATATCGTTTAACAAAATATCATACGAGTAAATTGAGATTTACAAAAAACTTATACATTTTAATTGTCAATGGATATGTACAGAATATTAAACACACAAATATATATATATTTTTTTTTTTAACAGGTATAGTGTACATAGTAATTTATAATATTTTAAGCGACCCTAGTTCACGGTTTGTTGTTGTTAGAAAACTTGTATTTTATAAGTTTACTATTAGGCTGCTGCAACTTGATGGCAAACATTTTGAAAATAAATGATAGCCATTATTTTAAATTGGTAACTATAGCAAACAGATTTAAACAAAAAGGTATGTTGTAAGATTCGCTGGAGAATTTCAATTGAAGTGGAAAATATGATAAACGAAGAACTGCATTATTAAAAGTCAATAAAATTAATGTTTTTTTAGGGAGTTGTCGAGCATCCTCAGAAGTAATTAAATCGTAGCCTGGGGCTTTCTTAGGTGGAAAGGAACAAATACAATTCTTAACTTCACCAGGAGGAAAGGATTTAGGTGGGAGATCCATAGGTAAGATGAGGTTGAACAACTTGGCTGAAATGAGATCCAAATAAAACGGCTGTGCCTATATAATATTGTACACAATATCCATTTCAGGAAATAACAGTCCGCAATGATTATAATAGTAATTCGTATTGTCCAACTTGCTTTTTTAATTAATAGAGTAACTAAAGTTGTTAATACTTAGGTTTGATGTTGAAATGTAATATGATATAGAATTGTCATGTACCATATAATATATTATGTCAATATGCGCATAAGGATTATCGTTTATAGATTATTCTATAGTTTGAACGAAATTATTTCCTCAGATTTTTTACAAATTGTGTGTACATCAATCTCTACTACAATAAGGTATTATCCATATGGAATTGTGCTACTAAAGAAAATGATCAAGAATTGGATATTACTTCCTCTGAATTTGTTATATAATATGAAAAAAATACCATGTTTGATATTAAAAAAATCACTAATTTAGATACCTTTTTTAAAAAAAATGTATATACATACATATATATATATGTACATCTTATACCATTGTACTCTTACCAATTTTACTCATAACCGTCACACATAATAGTCTTTTAATCAATACATAGGTTCTCGCCAAAAGTTATGTATGACGACGAGGACTATAGTAATTATTTCCATGGCATCTTATATTATGTTATTATTCGTTAAAAGTAGACGCGCTACCTCGTAAGACATTATAGTTTCGTTTTTGGGCTTAGGTGCCGAAGCTAACAACGCATGTTACATGCTAAAATTCACTAACATCATATTATTCTGTGCCGGCCAAAATTGTGTTTGTATTTAACTAAGGCCATCTGTAAAAACGCGTAGCTTTTTCGTTACCCATAGAACAAATTGAAGAGTCATACTGCAACGAAAGCATTGAAATTCAGCACAGTGTTGTATCTGACTTCCACTTTTCTAGTTGTTCTTTATTGTCAAGATATTTCACAGTGAATAAACAAAAAAAATGATGTGGAAAATTATAGTTCTGTTGCCGTGTTTTGACGTTTTAGTGAACGCTGGTATAGATTCACCATATTTTACGGGTTCTTCAAGCCAGGTAAATATAATCGAGTAATGTCTTTTAATTTATTTTTTAGTAGGTAAAAAATACATTTTACGTTTTTCAAAACTCCACAAAATGTGTTGAGTTCTTAGGATAAACAATTTTATCATACTATACATTTTTTTTAAATTTAAAGAGTGAAGAAGTGACCTTTTTTAACTTAGACCCAGTGGCGGCTCGTGCCATGGAGCACTTGAGCAATGCACCACCTATTATTTAAAGAATATTAATTATTTTACAGAAATATAATACATAATAACATAATATTCTATAGTTGTACTATTCTAAAAAATAGTAAAAAAGTAAAAAAAAAATTTACTACAATAACAATTTAAATTTTTTTACAATTTTAAATAATATTTTATTGTAACATCGTTAATTTTTGACTAAAAAGAAAAGCGTGGGCCCTATTCAATAAATTCCCAAATTTATTATCAGATAAATTTCATGCAATGTTTTATGTTAAGTTTTTTTGTTGTCAAGAAAACTAAGTTGGAAATGGTGTAAAAACAAAAAAATTGTAATAACATCGTATAAAAACAATATGAAAAAATAACATTTTATATTCTTATTAAACCCAATGAGAAATGTATTATTGTTGTTATGTTGTTATGTAAACGTGTATTATTGTTATAATAAATAAATTCTCTTATAAATAGAACCTGGACCCATACCGCACTTTTAATGGATGGGTAAATTCACTAGACACAAGAAATGCAAACTTGTCATCTGTGGTTCGTTTTCCTAGCCCTGAATTAAAAGTAATTTTTGTATAAAATACTACATTATTCAAAAACATGTTTAACCATTTTTATTTTTTAAGAATACCGCAAGGGACAAATTGAAGTTAAGTAAGTGTCCACCTGGTGATGTGGAAAGTCTTATTACGAGGAGTAGTTGGGATTACTGGCCTAATTATTTAAGATTAGATCAGGAACCTTTTGTAAACTTAAGTTATATTAATGGATTGAAATTTAGAAGCATTCCAGGACTATCAGCAGTAGTCGCGTCGGTTCATGAAAACTCTATAGGAGGGCTGCATTTTCCAGGAATTTTATTATTTTTCTAGCATACTACGCTTATCTAAAACTTTTATTTGTTTGTTGAATTAAATAAAATTAGTGTGTTATATTGATCTAGACATTGATTTAATAACGCCATAATATTCCTTCCTCTAATTGATTTATACTCCTCAGCGTTTAGAATGTTCTAAATTACTTGTTTTTTTAATGTGGCGATTTATTTGCTCTTACCGTACAGATCTCAAAAAATATACGTCACAAATAATATTAACCTTTACAAATTGGTAAAAGTGGTTATTTCTTATTGACGTGCGATACAAATCTATAGAACCAATTAGTGTCAACAGCACCCTGGTGGTACGAGGAATAAAACAGGATATTAAACACAAAAAAACAAAGCAGTAAAAAACAAAAACGTAAATTACAATCTTAAACTAACAAAACTCAAGGCGAAAAAAATGTAGTCTGTCTCATTTTTGTCATAAGTTGACAACATTTCCCCACTGTCACTTTTTGATATAAAAACAATATTTTTATCACAAGATTGATTTAACCTCGCATACATAAATCCTCGAACATTAAAGTTCTTAGGATATTTTTTCTTATAATTTAGTAAAATTGTACTTGACATGGCACCATTGCATCAGCCCCCAACCTAACCCAGCCGGTTGTTTTTTTTAATTGTTCTCAATTGGCAATGTAAAATATAAACAGATATTTTATCGAGCGTGTTTCAATTGAAAATCTATTCGTTTGCTGTTAAAACGAAATTGTTATTGTGTTTCTGCTGTTGTTGTCGTTGTAACTGTTCTTATTTGTACACATTTTTTTATATGCGAAAACATTTCTCTGAAAAACAACTTATTTGTTTTGTTCCATATAGGTCGGTACTATTAGTTTTGATAACTTTATGCGAATTGTTGTTTTCAATATTCCCCAGTATTTTTTGTCCCAGCATATTATTTTTCTGTTCGAATACATGTAAAAGCAATTTTCATAGATCAAATTGATTTACACATTACAGTATACCTTGGTAACCTCTACTTTAAGTATAATTTGAATTCCTAAACCTACAAATAAAGAAAAAAGATTAATTAATCCCATTATTTTTCAAAACGAATATGCTTTGCTTAAAAGTTAATTTAATATAATATAAGTTAGCGCTTAATTATCAAAATGTAATCTATAATACGTGATAATTACGAAACGATTTAAAATTATATATATATATATATTTTATTAATTGAATTTAGGGTGATCATATTATCGTGAACTATTGTATATTGTTTTTATACAATGCGATTTAAATTTTTCACCATTTTGTAATGGATTTTTTCTTTGAGCATACCCGTCTTATAAATTTTAGATTAAACAACAGTTTGGGGTCAAAGGTAACTCCACGATCCTCGACTTGGGCGGAACGACACAAATTGTGGTCAGATAAATTAGATAGATAGATTTGTTTGTTTATTATCTAGTCTATTCCAATAACTCGTTTCTACGTCTGATTCGTCCATTTATTATTCTTACTTTATTTTAAAATGTCTACTGAAATGCAGTCGACGGGTTCATTGTTTATATTTATATCAAAATGTATAAATTTTAAGTTATCTTTATTCTTGACTATACGTTTATTAATATTATCAAAATTAAATACGAACAAAGTGAAATACAACAAATTAAAATGAAAATAGTCAGTAAATCAGTATTACTAAAAATGTTTTTCTTTAGATACAACATTATAAAGATTATTAATTTTACAACTATGCTCTACTTACTAACTATTTTAACAAAATAATATCTTTAATTATGTATACAAACATTTAATGGACACGTTTAATACCTACAAAAACAAAATTATTAAACAAATACATTTTCAAGGTTCCATTTCTCTGGTTCTTTACTACCCTACCACTTCGTGTAGTATTAACAACTTCTTTGTTAACCTCCTTCCTTGGCCAGCTATTTTTATCTTCCTAATTCTCGCTTTAATATTCTAAATCATTGTAGTCCATACCCTTTTTAAATTCGTTAGGGGATTAAATACCATGTATTCCTTCTAATTTTATCCAATAGTACCTTGGAGTATTTGCCTTTAGTCGTTGAAATTCAATACAGTTAATGTAGAAATCTAATTTTTTAAAAGAAATTTTAAAAGGCTTCGTCTCTTTTGATTGAGGTTATAAACTTTAAAGTTCGATATATCTAACTATACAGGTTTACTGTAAGATATTGCAAAAATTATAAGGGAGAAAAAATTACAATAACCTTAAAATATCATTGTATGATAAAAACCATAAATGGTAATTTTATGTATATAATGGTAATTTTTCATAATTTTAGAAAATCGCCAATAAGTCAGGTGGGGCATTTTTAAAATCCTGTATTCGTCGATGTTGGGTGCACATTATTCTAACGCAGGCCCAATGTGGGTATCTAAATAGTGTTTACAGCGTTTTGAACGTGTATAATTTTTTTTACTTTTTATAAACGGTTCGGTTCGTTTATGTAAACAGTGGAAATGGAAGGTCACATCAAACCACACAAGTGTTTTTCTAAAGTAAAAAAAAAATGTGTTTTCGAGTTAACGCAAGAAAAAAAATGTTGTTTCGTCAAGGCGAGAAGTCGATAAGTAATACTTAATAAAAAAAAAATGATATTTTTACATTTGAGCTCGGTGTAACTTTTCCAACACATGATAAAAAAAATGTATTGACGGACACCCGTTTAAGGGATCGCACGTCAAATTAAAAAAAAAAAAGAAACAAGGGGAAAAAATCAGCTCCAACAAATTTAGTTTTTTAGCTATTATATGATAATATAATTATGATAAAGGAGAATGTTTGCAAGGCTCTCTATTAAAGGTTTTCACATAGGTATTACACGCAAGAGCAGTGTATATAGTAAAGTTGAACAAAAATGTCACTAAAAATTAAAAATAAAACAAAAACCCTACCATCGATATTAGTTTATTTTTACTAAAATCTATAATTAACATACAATATGAATTGTTTTTTATTTCTTTCGTTATATAGGTGGCTTCAGGCTTGTATAAATTGAAAATTAATTGGATTGTATTTTATCTACATTCTCGTTTGTACCAGCACCAATTTCCGACAACTCTTTATAGCTGAAATTTTGTTTGCAGTTAATTAGCCGTTGTAATAAAACAATTATTGGAAAATAAACAATAACAATGTTATTTCAATACAAATCTCGAGACCCTGTGCGGCACCTGTTATTCTTAAGTAAAAAATCTGAAATAATTAGGGCATTTTTTTTTTTGACATTTCAAACTTATTTCTATACTTCGCTCCTCAAAATCGAAATTAACGACCACGCTAATTTATATATACGTATATAAATATACAACCCGTTCTGGGTTATTATTAGTAATTAGTAATTAGCAATTTATCAGATTCTTATGACCAGTGGACTTCATATTGGTTCGTATTGGCCCAAAATAAGACCTCTGATTTTGATGTTGCCGTAATTTTAAATATTTTGAAACTGAGTAAAACACTAAGTAATAGGTTTTTTTTTAATAAATAAAACTTTTTTATTATTATCATAGAATTAGACACTCGAACCAAATGTTCTAATTATAGTTCAAAGATGGGTTGAGTACAGTTAGGATTTTTTTTTGAAACTTTCGCCTTAACTTAAAACGTTTTGTAACTAGAAAAACTTAATATTTTTCTCCTTAAAATAAGTCGACAAATTAAAAATAGCAACTAGTTCGATTTTTGTCAAAAATTCCCAATCTTTTGCCCCTTAATAAATAGCTTATTCCGTTTCTCTTATGTATTTGTATACAAAGATTATAAACGTTTTGAATTATTTGTCAAAATTGATAATAATTATTCGAGTTCGAATATCGAACATTTTTGTCGGTTGGTAAAATATTTTCAAAACGATGTGGGTATCATGTAAACAAAATATGAAAAACACCTGTTGGTTACACGCCACCTTTTAAGTATTATGACGTTATAAGAACAGTCATTACAAACTGTGTTGTTTCTTTTTAAAAGAACGCCAATGTATATTTCCCACATCTTAATGTTCATCCCGGATCCGAAACGTTAATTGGCCTTTATTAAACAACGTCATAAGTTGTAATACCATCCTATGTTTTTAGGTTGTAACCAAATATAAATATAATTAAATACAATACAAAAAGTTATGCACATATGTTTCAATGGAAAAGCCATTAGGATATGATGTGTAACCAAGGCCAGGGACTGATGCATAGGCGCAAATGCTAGGGGGGGGGGGCTAGGGTGGGATTATCCCCCCCAAAAAATTGAGTTATGCGTACAATTTTAAAATACAAAAATATATTTACTTATATATATATATACTTAAAAAAATGTCCAGCTCCCCCCGAGTTAAAAATTGAAATTGCGCCTATGGGCTGATGTTAGGGCTGCCAAGATGGCATATTAGAAAGGTCGGGAGGAAAGGAGGACCATTTCACATTTGCCTCACTTGTAAACAATTTTTTTTTTTTTTGGTACTGCTGAAAAATGTTCTAACTGTGGATGACAAGTCCATGTAGATCGGGAAGAGATAAAGTTGAGCTATCAATGGAATCAACTCGTCTTTAGTGATCTCAGGGTTACCTGGCACCTGGAAAGAAACTGCATTACTTTAACAGAACAGGAAATAGCGAGGAAATAATGGGCGGGATCTAATAAAATAATAAAATACTTTAGGGCTCGGAGCCAGAGGCGGATCTAGTTTTTTTACGGTTATAAGCACTATAAATATACCACCCTTATTATAATTGAACCAAGGGGGGGGGATTGGGTAGGCTTGGTCGGAATACTGACAATTGTCCTACTTTTATAATTGCTCAAGTAAAAAATAAATAGTCCCAAAATAAATATAATAATAATCAAAATCGTGTAAACTTTGAAGACTTCAAAATATAACATCACTACGCCGATTTCATAGATGTTGTTTTTGTTTTTCGATACATTTCTTATTTAGTGCATTGGTGTATGGCTAACTGTAAGTAACTGTTTAAAAAAGCATGGATAACCTCTCATTAAAATATGTTTTCCTCTTATTTCAAAAAAAATAACACAACTTAAAACATGTTTTTAAGACGCTTCTGAGTAAGAAAATATATATTATACAATTATTATTTAGACAAGTACCGAAAATGATAAAACCATATCATAGAATTTTTGAAAAGGTTTTAAAATGACCGGTAAACATTTTTAGGTGGTGGAAAAGTTTTCTTTATTAGATTTTTTTAACCGTAGTTTTTTTACTGTATAATGTACATGTAAAATTGGTTTTGTATTTATTCCAACGGATATATCATTTTCAAGGACAGAAAATACTGTGGCAACTTGAAAACGACAATAAGCATAAAGTTATAAAAATTATTGGTAGTAAATCGATAAAAAAAAAATAAAAAAAATGTTTTACAGTGAAATATTTTCGTATTCGAAAAAATTGTACAAATAAGAACAATTACAGCAACAACAACTGCGAAAAACACAAAAACTATTTCGTTTTAACAGCAAATGAATAGATTTTCAATTTAATCTTATAAAATATATGTTTATATTTCATATTGTAAATTAATAAAAAATTAAGAAACCGAAATAATTATAAGCAGTATGGTACATTGCAAAAACCCAAAATGTTACAAAAAAAAAATGTTATTTTAATAAAAATAAATATAATTCGTTTTTATCTAAAAAATAATGTTACTGTTAAAAAATACTCGATACAGCCTATTAAACAATATTGGCCATTGACAAGTCTGAAAACTTATGTTTTATAATTATTAACACGTTTCCAAATCCAAAGAAATGATGGAAACGATTTTAAAACCCACATTATGTATTCTTTAATTAAACTACCTTTTTTTACGGATAATTAATTATTATAATTTACAATAAATTTCCAAAAAATAAATAATTATGTTTACTACTGCTATTAAAACGGTTACGTTATTTAGACTTTGTTAAAAATTGAAAACAACCGAGGGCCTCTTCAACGTCTAAAAATGTAGTAAATAAGTAGAAAAATAATGTGCACGTGTATTGCTCAAATATACAAAAAAAGGTTTTATACTCAAGGGGATTTCATGCGGTATGTTTTTTAGGAGGTTAAAATTCGAAAATCGACTCTTTAAGGACCACGTTGTTCTCCGAACAGGTTTAGTTTACCTTAAAATGCTCATTGAAAAAAAAACGACCCATTTGAAATTATACACCAAACACAAAACGCCATTACTATTCAAATATTAAAAATAATATCATTGAAACGGAGTTACATAATTATGTTACACATTTTAACAATGTCGAGAAATCTTTAGTAAGATTATGAATAATATAGTTTTTACTATTTTGTTTATGACAAGGTTAAAATTGTTTTTAATAAGGAATCGATTTACATTTCATAAGAAATGATTGTTAGGCGATTGAATTTAAAGACTAGACAGCTTCACTTCTACAGTTTTGACACTCTTTTAAAAAATAATAGAACTTAAGTGTCACAAACTAGGAAACGTGATCGAAGAGCCGTTCGATTTAATAGTATATATAATAATAACTTATTACAAATATATTAATTAAATATTTGAGTTTCTTAATGGCAGGATAAATTTGATAGAATAGACAAGAGATTATTTTGGGCATACTGAAAGTGATGGTTTAGTCGTTTAGGGAAAAACATTTTCAGATTTATCAGGAGCCAAAAACAGTATTACTAAAGTTTTTGTAATTGGCTATCGTACACCTTCATGCAAACTTTAAACAGTGAAAAAATACAATTTAGGTTTCGTAAACCAATGGTTTATGATCTATAAGACACATAGTATTCTTCTGTGGACCAAAGAAAAAGGAATATTGTACTATTGAAAATGTAAAACTGAGAATTTAATCCATCAAAATCAGTTATTTCAATTTTACAATGATGGTTCTTTAAATGTTTGGACCAACAATTATTTTATTTAACTATTGGACTGACTAATGTAGCTAGTTTAGTTACAAACTTGTATACATTTTTTTAGATAATCTACCAATATACATTGACAAACCAAGATAATATCATTAACTCTATTTCCCTATAAGGGGTAAAAAATTGTTATATTTATTAAGATTAAGGAGTATTTTTAAGATTAGAGGTGGGTTTCGGCAACAACTTTTTTTTTTAATTAACCGACAAAATATTACAAATTCAACTTGTATAATAGATATGTATTTTTAATTTATACTCACCGTCAGTATTATTCAATTTTGATTTTTTTTTACAAACTTTGTTTTTATAATTTCATAGTATATTATATTTACAATTTTATGATAAGTCAATATTAAATGTATTCAAACTTGCAGCATTAAGAAAAATTATGTGATCATAGTCACATAGTATATTTGATGACTCAATCACTTGCCATATGTTTTTTTCAGCAATATATCTTTCACATAAGACTCCGGCAGGAGCTTCATCTTTTTTTGGTAAAAACCAGGCGGTATTTTTTCCCACAACAAATAAATCGTTTTCAATAGTAACGGCATCTGCATTTTAAAATACATTTTTCTGAATAAATCATATGAACGAGGTAATTCTTTCGTAGTATAAACTATTAGTTTCATCATTTTCGGAACTATTCATGTTGTCATTATTTATACTGACGGTTTTAACCAATTGCCGTGTCAAAGCGATAGTCACAGTACTACACTATAGTCACAAGAGTAAAACGTTGACAATCGCTCTAAAACTGCAATAGGTTTGAATCGTTAAAGAGCTAAAGATGGATCCGAAAATAATAAAAGTAATAAATTATATATTTGGATAAAATTTCTCAAACATTATTATTATTATTCACTTACTTGCATACATTTTTGTGTTGATCATATCAGGTAGCGTATCCCATTTTGAACTATTTAAGTTCATTTTGTAAGCACGTTAGGATTTTAAATAAGGGGTACCGCCAAATAAATATAAATCATTTCCTCTACTTGTAATGCCCATTAGATCAGTAGCTGTTGGCATTGGATTACAATGTGTCCAACATTCTTCTTGTAGATTATAGTAGACTGCACTACTTAAATAGTATTTACCATCATTACCACCGAACTTCATAGAAAACAAATCAATTGCATTAAACATAAAACGTAATATTAACATTTTTTTTTTTTAGGTTTGGCAGCTTTGGTTATTGGTATGATGAAATAAATATAAATCATTTCCTCTGCTTGTTATGTCTATTAAAGCAGTAGCTGCTGGTATCGCGTTTAACAGTCCACCGTTTTTCTCGAACATTATGGCACTCTATACTACTTAATAGTACATTAAAATCTCCAAGTCTACCAAACTTCATAGAATAAAAAGTCAATTACATGAAATAAAAAACATTTAAACTACACATTTTTTTTTTTTTTAGATTTGGTAGTCATGGTTATTAGATTGTTGAGTTGTTGGATAGTTTTGTTTGGGGTAAATACGATACTGGTACTATTGGGGACAATTAAAACTTTGGGTTTAGTTTAATTTGTTATTATAAGATCAATTTAGCCTAACATCAGATTTAATACGTAATATACTGCGCCACTACGTGTCAATATAGTATAAATTGTGTAAACCTATTAAATTTGTAACTTTCTAAAACCTATAGATTAATCTATTAATTTCCATACATGTATATAATAAGTTAAATACAATTTCATACTTACAACATATAGACGAGAGTTGTGAATTATTAAACTGCATAATTGCCATGGGGTTGGCATTGGCTCTTCTATTTCGGCCCATACTTTCGAATATGTGTCATAATATTCTATTGAATTTAGTGTTATTCCTAAAGTATCTTCACCTCCTACCTATACGGAATAGAGCGTAAAAAGACACATATTAAATATATATTTTCAATAAATTACATGTATTTGTTGACTCAGATATATTGTGTTATGAATAACCTAAATTGATACACACCACATATACATAATTTCCTTGGGTGCAAACAGAAAAATATAATCGTGATCTATGCAAAGGCGTTGTAGGAATCTACATTTTCGATGTAGTAGCCAGATCAAGTTCATAAACACAATTACTCCATTTCTTTAATTTATTATAACCTCCAATTGCAAGTAGTAATCCAGTTTCCGAAACGGCCAAAGTGCACGCTGACGGGGTGGACAAAAAAATGAATAATCACATGATTTCCAATTAAGATCATTTTCGCACCTCAGATCCATATACATTACATAAGAATCATCACCATTTGATTGACCTTTAATTGCGAAAATAATCTGAAAACAAATTATTCAATATTTTATTTTCTACAAATGTAAAAAGTATTCTACAGATATCCCACACAGCAAAAATATGTTTAACAAAAATAATAACATTTTATAATATCGTAACTATATTTCCTTATATTATAAAACAATCAAAATATATGGAATAAATTATTGAAACATGTGTGTTTGATTTTATTATAACTGTATTTCCAAAATACTAAAAAACGCAACATTGATTAATATAAAGTATTTTTACTAAGTAGGATGCCACAAATAAGTTGTAAGAAAAATATTTATATACATTTGGTTTATACAAATGAGGTGTCCTCTTTGTTGCTTTTGTAATGTTTTCATCAACATCGACAGATATGTAATTTTTCATGATATCTATCAAACCTAGAAATATTAAGCTAATATTAAAAAAACTCATTACAGGATACTAATATACTTTATGAAAATAATTTTAAATGTGAATTGTAAAAAAAACAATATTTTATGTTAAATATTATAGTGGAATCGGCATCGGTTTAAATACTCACAGTCATGTTGGCTTCTCATCAATGGTTCATCACATATTCGTAGTATCGTATTTTTCGAAATTAAAGGTAACTTCAAATAATTCAGTAAATTTGATAAATATTTACTTCGTTCTTCTAAATCATATTTTATCCATTCAAAAATGAAATCAATTATCTAAAACAAATATTAACACCATATGTGTAAAATCATACACAATTTTTTAAATAAATCATCACTATCTTTGTAAAAAAAACAAGTGTGGGTAATAAGATGAGACAAACGTATATTAAATAGAGTAATGTGAACTAAAAATAATTAACTCATTTCTTTACATTTGTAGTTTACAAATTATTAAAAAAGTTGATCTAATAAACTTCTTTGTGTATCTAAAACCCTTAACAACTTTTATCTACTTTACAGATTTTTCTGACTTTTTCAAAATTTTAGAAAACTTAAGATACTAAATTTTCAGTTGGGAGTATTAATATCTCATAAATGCAATTATAAATAATCAAATTAAATTGTATTTTTTTATTTTGCCAAAGTACCTTTTCTTCAGATTCAACCACTAAATGATCATTTGATATGAGCTTAGTAATATCTTCAAAATTTAATTCATATAATTCTATTACCTGCGATTCATTTTCCAGAATTGTTCTAGGAATCAAAAATGTAGTACATATTAAAATGTTCTCAAACGAATTCCAATCTTTACTACTTACTTAAAATGTTCTAAACAATACAATAAACAATAAGTGTATAGCCTTTTTTGTGATGTAGGTTCAGCAAAGCTCAAAAAATTAAGACAATTAGTGACATCTATGTTTTTTTGAACATAATTGTAACATAAATCCGTAGCATAGTTAAATTGAAAGTATTCAGAAGCTTTCAATAGTTTCTAAAATACAAAAAAATATTAAAATTATAACAAGAAATGTGTTCAATGAAAATAATTTGGTATCTGTTTTGTATATTATATTACTTCAATATTATTATTATTGATATCCATCTGAAATGTATATGCACACGTTACAATTGATTTCAGAATACCAGACTCAATGTCTTTAATAGGCATACTGATTTCTTTGGTTTCTCTGAAGCCACCATTGAACATTGCTAAGAGCATAGGGCTTGCAGATGCTAAAATTGCTTTATATGCTGAAATTTGAACGTCATCATCACATATCAACATAACATCACATAAGGTTTGCTCTCTGTAAAAAAATGTATCTTTATTATTAATAAATATAAACGAAAACCTTAGATAATGGTATTGTTATGGCCTATGATGTATAATTTATTAAGTATGTAAACATTTAGGTGTCATTTATTATTTAAATTTGTTTTTTGAACACTGAATTTAGGTCTCAACATATTTAGGGAGATTTTTTAGTGTCAACATTGTATACTAGAAATTTGAAAAAAATCAGTACCTAATAAACTATAACAATTTTACAAAATAATGTTATTACTCCTTAATTCTTTTAAAAAAAGGTCTAACAAAATAAAATAATTATTTTAGAAATTAGCTTATGTCATAAATCAAAACTTACTGGAACAGCCCATATAAGTTTTGAAAATGTTCATACATAATACTTAAAGTTTTGAATGGTATGTTATGTGGAGAGTACTTTGGAAACATGTTGAACAATTTGGTTTGTCTATAAGTAAAATATATTTTCCTTTGTAATAAATTTCAAATTAAAGGCAACTGTAAAATGATATATTCTGTCTCGGTCCATCTAACACACAATATTCATAGCAATTTAGACGTATTTTTGTTCCAACGGCTCACGGTTCGATAATGTATCTACTGATGTGATAAGGAATCTGTAAACAAATTTAAATTAAACTTTTTTCATTTGTTTATTTTTTCTAGAGTACAATTCGTTGGTGATATTTTATTTTATAATTGAATGCTGGACACTTTTAAGTTCCTTCAAAATGATATAAAATGATCTTGTCGTCTCTGGAAAAGATTTCTAGGTATTCATATATGTTTTAAGATTCCTCATCACATCAGCAAATTGATCAGTACGCAGGAACACAAATACACCTAAATTCCTATACTGAGTTAGACGGACTAAGAAAGGAAATATCTCATCACAATCAAATAAGAAGTATTTAATAAAATAATAACATACTGTATAGTAGAAACTAGATACGATTAAGGATTGACAAAGAAAAAAACAGAACACAATATAAGCCGTAGTCGATTTATTTTCTAAGTAGAAATTTCAAAGTTGAATGAACAAGTGGATGACGTTATAAATGGATATCTTATCCGTTAATGATAAGGCCAAAATTATTTTCGCGCCAACTATTCTGTTATCTGTATAGTCCCGTTTGAATTGCGCGCCTTTTTAAATTGTTATTTATATTTAATTAAAAATGTCTTTCGAGTCTATAAAAAAACGAATGAATGAATATTTTATAAGTGAAATTGATTTGCTTAAGTCGGACTTAAAAAAACAAAATATTATAAATAGAACAAACATAATAGATATGGAAAATGCAATTGAATGGGTCAATTTGTTTTCCTCGATATCAAATACTAATTTGGTTTGTCTATAAGTAAAATATATTTTCCTTTGTAATAAATTTTAAACTAAAAGCAACTGTAAAATGATATATTCTGTCTCGGTCCATCTAACACACAATGTTCATAGAAATGTAGACGTACTTTTGTTTCAACGGTAAACGGTTCGATGATATATCTACTGTTGTGATAAGGAATCTGTAAACAAATTTAAATTCATCATTATCTAAGAGACGACCTACCAACTTTTTTCATTTGTTTATTTTATCTTAAGTACAATTCGTCGGTGATATTTTATTTTATAATTGAATGCTGGACACTTTTAAGTTCAAAACTATAAAATATGATCTTGTCGTCTCTGGAAAAGATTTCTAGGTATTCAAATATGTTTTAAGATTACTCATCACATCTGCAGATTAATCAGTACGCAGGAACACAAATATATCTAAATTTCTATACTGAGAGTTGACGGACTGAGAAAAAAAATATCTCATCACAATCATAAATAACAAAATAATAACATACCGTACAGTAGAAACTAGACACGATTAAGGATTAACAAAGAAAAATAAACAGAATACAATATAGGCCTTAGTCGATTTATTTTCTTAAAAGTAGAAATTTCAAATTTCAAGTTGGAATGAACTAGTGAATGACGTTATCAATAGATCTCTTAGCCATTAATGATAAGGCTAAAATGGAGTTAAATCTGTTGCCGGTACTAATTTTACACGAGGCGCAAAACATATCCCAGATATTATACTAACTGCAGTAGTGAAACTATTTAGTCTTGAACTTCAATCAACTAACGATTTCTTGTGAAATGTGAATCGATTCATTGTTGTAAGATACGTCCGAAATGAGAAAGTTTGCAACAGTATAACGATTACTTAAAATGCCTACATAATTAAGACTATACTTAGATACACAATTAATACACAAAAATAGTAATTGGTTATTTCATGACTCGCATAATTATTTTTATGTTTTACCTACTAAAATGATAAAACATGAGCATTTTTTTGATTTTAACAAATAATAATAAATTAAAGTTTTTTGTATTATTTTTTTTGGCAAAGTAGCCAAAGAGCACAGATCTCTTAACAGAATTGAAATTGGTCCATTTTGAGTAATCGATATTTTGTCTGGATTTTTGGCCGAAGAGAAACCAAAATGGCTTTTACTCGTGAAAAAAATGTTTTAAATTAAAAATAATAACTTGAAGCTCATTCAAATTAACCGGTATATTAATTGATACGGTCGAAATATGTTAAAACCACTTTTTTCTTAAATATTGCCTATACAAAACTCCTTGAAAACAGACCGCATGAAATCCCCCCCCCCCCCAAGTGTAATTTTTCTATAAAATCAAGTGTATATGAAATCAATATAAATAGTACCTATAAAATATGTAATTCAATATTAAATTATATTATTTGATAACATTTTATATATTATCGGGTCGAAAATATAACTCTAATTGTCAATAAAAAAAAACCAAGTTCGAAATAATATATCAATTATAAAGAAAAGTGAACATCTGATTTACAAATTATTTCATTTATTGGAATATTTTTTTTCCAACAATAAAATATACATTCTCGGTCGGTTATAATAATACAAATAAAAATCATTACAAAAGTAAAACTTGACAAATATAATAATCGAATTTTACAAATCAAGTATTGTTGACTATTGTCTGAGAAAATATAAAAAAAAAACCCTATCTAGGTAGGTTCACTCAGTACAGGGATAGCAATAAAAAAATAAAATATTAACAAAATAGTTAACGTCATGAAGTAAATTGTATACTATTATCAAGTCACTTTTATGTTTAGTTTAGTTTTAAGTTTAACCCGGCTGCAAATCAAAGAATATGTTCCTTTCTACGATTGTCGATTTTACAGTGAATTCAAAAAAAAAAAATTAATAATATGATAAAATATATAATATTAAAATTTTACACTGTCAAACGGAAACTTTTGTTATAAATCGAAAAACGACTTGTTGTTTGTCTTATGCGATGTGAAGCGAGCAGAGAGTATTTTTTAGTTTTAAAAAAATGTTTTTTTTTTTATTATATTGATGTATTTAGGCTGATGGCGTCAACCACGAATATTCGTTTTTAACTTAGATTTACAGCGCTCCATAACTTTATTAAAAATAGTCCAATTAGTTTCAATGATATATACCTAACCCAAACGAATATCACAGTCCCCTTCCCGTAAAACAGATAGTATTTTTTTTCTTTCTTTCACTTTTACAAGTTTTAGGGATTTTAGCCTGAAAATTAGACAAAATGTAGATCTAGAATTTAACTATGACGTATACAATTTTCCGAATAATAATTGTTATTATTGATATTTATTATTTTATTTCCAAACTTACCAAACCATACTTTATACTTACTATACCATATTTATTACAACTACTCACTTACGGATAATACTTTCTTATTGCGCTTGCTTTATACTAGATTGGTTTTAACCTACTATCCACAGATTTGCATCAAAGTGTTAATTGGAAAGTGATTTAATCACTTTTTGTTAAAATCCTTTATATAGATCTCCCACCCTAATATGCCACGACGTTTATGTATTTGTTCAATGTATTATTAAACAAATCAAGATTGACCAATACAAAATATTGTTCTATCATAAATAACTAGAAATGTATGGGTTTTTTTTTCAAACGTATATTTGAATTATAAAAGTCAGTTAATAATTATAAAATGGAATTTTACAGCTGTACAGATTTTGTAATTTTATAAAATGTATTTGACAATTTGAATATTTTATCAAGCGAATAACTGTTGCGGCTTTGGATGAGGATTGTTTCGCGTTCTATGTTGGCTGGATTTTCAATTATTCTTAGACAGATAGGTGTATAGACAGATAATTCGTCGTATAGTATGGATTTGATTAATTTTTTTTCGAAATTCGTTACGGTTCGTACGTAACAAGGGTTTTATCATTTACCTCATCGTACTCGAAGCCAACAGAGGCCCAGAGTTCACTTAAGCTCGAGTTGACGGTAGAATCTATCCGTTTTTTAATTTGTCGCAAAACGTCAAGGGGCATCAATATTCCATGCATTCTCCGCAAATCTCGCCAAATTCTGGCAATTTCTTTGTCTTTTCACACCGACGATTTAATAAAAGCCGAACAAAGGAAAATTGAGAGGTATCAAATTTGTATTGCGGTATGTACAAACGTCGAAAATACTGTACGCGGTGAACAACGACGATGATAGACATATTTTTGATACGCGTCAACCGGGTTCGCTACACATTATGTATCCAGGTGTTGTTTTGAGCTTCAAATAAAAAAACACAAAAAATATTGTTTTCTAATGTGCAGGGGCGGCCTCTGGGTCTTCTACCGTTGATTTCACCTATCAGTACTTGTTTACGGATACCAAGAACCTAGAAAAATATAGTAAGAACTTCTTTTTTAAATACCCAAATGAAACAATTAATATTACAAAGAACTTTTTTCTTTTTCAATTAAATCATGAAAAAAACCTGAAATATCCGAAACAATTATTTTTGAATTTGCATTCTTTGAAATGTAATTCACAGCTTATCTAGAAATTTTTTGGACACTTTATATTAGGATATCCAAGTGCCCCAGAAAAGCTGGAATGTGTCATGTTGTAAGCAATAATCGACGGACAGTCACTGCACTGGCCAGTAGTGCTATGACATATTGAACAATCGATGAAGTTTTATTAAAATTACTGTTTTTAGGTATTATGAGCCCAACTCGAAAGTCGGGCATTAGAAAAATTATTCATCTAGACTCCTTTGAGTGCTCCCCTCCACGGAAATCTTTAGTAAAAGGCGAAAGATTTATTCGTATTGAAAGGGAACCGGAGTTGGACGATTGCCGGGCAATTATCAGTACTTATGCTCTGATGGGTGCGGTCGACCCGTCGAGTGAACTCCCCCATGACCTTGTGTTATTCGACAGGGACTGACGGCCGACAAACGTTTTTTTCCAGCATTCGACCAGTCCGCGAGTAGATGAAATGCCGCAGAATTCAAAAAATTTACTTTTAATGAGATTTCCAGTAAACTTTACCCGAATTTCCAAGGGTGCATGTTGGTGATTTTAATGGAAACTCCCAATGGTGCCATCTACCGGCAAGATAGTAGATACTGAGTCTTCGCCGCCGCCGCCACATTGACATCCTACTTTCATTTCTAGAATTATTATTAATTATCGACTAACCATAAACAAAATGTTTATATGGAAAAAGCAAAGAAGCCATAAGGCCACACAAGTCCCCGAGTACCTATGTCATTCTATATAATATGAACGACTGCAAGTTTTCTATTGTAATATATTTTCTTTCTTAGCCTTATCTCATCAAAAAGCCGCTATAGTAAGTGAGCAGTCGGTCGCAAAGCATAGCGTTGTGCACAGTGTGAAAGATTTACATCTGTGACATTTGTGCGTTTAAGATTGGTACTTAATTATTTTAAAGTAAAATACATAAGATTTTGATTTTAAGTGTCTGTTTACCGAGTGTAACAAAATATGACCTAATCTAATATTGACACTTAATTTATACGAATAAAAATATTTACTTGTTTACCAATATTGTTCTCTAAATTATGTAGGTATTATTGAAAAAAGTTAAAACTACAAAGCTTAGAACAAAGATTTAAACCTTATTTCATACTTTTTGAACTTTATGGAATAGCGGGGTTCACTGATAATATACTCTTATCACAAAATATATTCTTTCAAATTTTAGCGTGTGATAATAATATTTTTGTTCTTGATAGTACTGAAGATTATAAGACCTTAAGTCATTGTGTATCAATAATTATTATTATAGTAATTTTGTTTGCTCTTTAGTGTTTTGTGCTATCTCCACCATAGTTTCCTACAGAAAATATTAATGAAAGATCACCGTCAAAACGTACACCAGTAAAGTCACTTGGTCAACGAAAACTCCAGAAAAGAAGCAAGAATTATTTTAGAAAGCAATCTTCATTCAAGCTGCCAACAGTGAAAATGTTTATTATCAAACCGTCCAACAAACCAACAGAAGTTCCAATGAGTAATTTTGTCAATCACTTTTATGCTACAGAAAAACGGTTAAAATCTCCCGTAACTCTGCCTAAGAGCAGAGAAATGCTTTATGAATCAAGTTCTTATGCATAACTTGCTCACTGTGTTGAATCTTTAAAGCCACAATTAAGAACAAGTTGTTTGATAGTTTGATGAGAGCATAAAATGTGCTTTGAAAATAATAACTTTTTGTTAAACTATGAACTTGGATAATAACTTCTCAGGCTAAATTTCCCTCTGCTGTCTCTTCGAGTATTACGTAGAATACATAAAAATATTATACGACAAATATGATAACACATAAGAACTGTTATCCGCAATTACTACCTCATTCAAATTCAGCAAAATATTGTAGTAAACGAGCATGGCTGGATTAATACTACGACTTTAAGGTAACCGTGAGCCCGTGTGTACAATATATTTAAATCGATAGTTAATTATAAAATCGTAACCCAATACATACAACACAAAAAAATGTTGATAGATTATTTTACCTATTGTTGGACATATATGGTTCTGACATTAACGACAAATAACATTTAAACCATCCGACTATTATAATTATTATTGGCTTGATAAAAAATGAAATATATATCACAAACATGTTGGTTTGTATTTAGTTTTTTTGTACCTTTAATATTATTTTGGTTAACTGGATAGAACAATGTTAAATACATTTACTTTTATGCTTTTGAAAACTATGAAAAATGTCCCTTATACTAACAGCCCAATAGACTTTTAACCGCCGAATTATGTATTCAAAGTTCATGGGTAACTTACTTATAAATGTATTTACTTTTGAATTTTTTTATTATTTCAGTTACTAACACTAATAGATTGATACAACAACAACAAGCTTACTACTCAAAATTATTAAAATAGTTTTCATAAATTTACTTGAGTTTTAGACTCGCAAGCTACTTTTGATAACATGAGGTTAAAGTATAAGTTTAATTTTTAAATAAAATATGTTAAACACTACATATTTTTTATTGTTAATTAAATGTTGTAATTACAGATCGATGTTTTTTTAACAAAAGCCAAGCTCTGCTCAGAATAACTACTTGATACAGTCAAGAGATTGCGTACGACAGGCCTGACCAAGATGTTGGTGAATTTTTATTTTTTTGTTTAAATTGAAATGACTAAAATTATGTAATATATATATATATAACATAATAATATCAATGGCATAGTGCACAAGTGTGATGAATGATTTTTTTTTTTGTTATAATTTCAAACATTATTATGTATTTAATGAACCTATGAATGGTTCTCCAGCAGCGGTAATTTTTAGTCAGGCTATTATATATATATATATATTATTGGTAATATATATATATATACAAATAATAATATTTGATTAGTATTTTAAAATGATTTTTCTTCTAAAACAATTATTTTTCGCTCTGATATATTTGACAAGTATTTTTTTCATCCCTGAATATTCTATTATGTGTATTATGTCCATTCTACATAACTCATTTTCTCCGGAAAAAAATGCACTCATCACACCTGTGCACTACTATTAAAGTGTATTTAATACTTGGTATGATTTAAATTAATAATAACAATAACTTTAAATTAAAACTACAAAACTTGAAAACTACAAATTATATACATGCATTGATTTCATAATTAAAAAGTTAATATGTAATTCAATAAAATCGCACAATAAATATTTCAACAGTTAAAAAATACAATTCTAGCAAAAAATAAAAATTTGAATACTTAATAAAATAAAATAATTATTTAAATCCAAAGCACAAAGCGCACTAATGTCTTAATTATATTGGATTAATTTAACGCAAGCTAAAGATAACCGACAGTTTTTTGTTTTTGCATAAACATTAAGTTTTTTACATCATAATAATTTTATTTTTTTTTATTTGAATATTGAATAAATAATAAATTTTATGTTTAACAAATTCACCATTTCAACTATTTTTAAGGAACTTATTTTTATTTATAAAAGAGTTTCACGTTATTTATTATTCATTGACAAACTGTATATACAAATTGTATTATACTTTTATTTTGTTGCAATTTCATCTAATTTTTAGCTTCGATGCAAAGCGAGAAGGTATTGGTTTTACTCTGATGTGTGTTTTTTTTTTATCTGTATACACTGTAACTTCTTTATTACTGGACCAATTCCTTTGAATAGCAACTCTATAAATCGCAATTTTCATCTAGTTGGTACTTTGGGGGGGTAAAAGTTGAAAAAGTTTAACCTTTCACAGGCGAAAGTTGAAAAAACAAAAAAAAAAAACGTACGAGTTTTTAAGTTAGAACTTTTACTGGCTATAGCTTCGAGAAAAAGAGTCGGATCGAGTTGAAATTTATAAGAAATATTTATTTAGTATGCCCGCACACGTCAGTTGTGTCAAACTTAAACTATACCCATTTCCCACCCCCCTAGGGGGGGTACAATTTTTTTTGTTTTTCGGGGTTTTAAGCGGCAATTTTAAAAATTTTGGGTTGAAAATTTGCCAGTAGTTGGAACTCATATGTATCCATAACATATTAAACGGAAAAATAATTCGGCTCTACAGTTTTTTTTTAATAGCCGGAAAACTGTGTTTTCGCAGATTTCGTATATTTTAACAAAAACACCTAAAATATTTAAAAAATATTGATCAAATCATTAAAACAATTTTATTTATATCTATGCAGAATGATACTATTGAGTTTTGTGCTCAAGTAACACTTTTGACTTTAAGTTTACACAAAGTTCAATTTTTTTTTTTTTTTACTTAAGTTCTTTCTGGCTGATTAAAATTGAGAACTGATAACAAATTCGTAATCACCGACCCCAAAAACATATAATTTGACCCCTTTTAATGCCTTTTTCACAAAAATCCAGAAAAATGTTTTAGCTTCGATGCAAAGCGAGAAGGTATTGGTTTTACTCTGATGTGTGTTTTTTTTTTATCTGTATACACTGTAACTTCTTTAATACTGGACCAATTCCTTCGAATAGCAACTCTATAAATCGCAATTTTCATCTAGTTGGTACTTTGGGGGGGGGGGGGGGGTAAAAGTTGAAAAAGTTTAATTCTTCACAGACGAAAGTTGAAAAAACAAAAAAAAAACCGTACGAGTTTTTAAGTTAGAACTTTTACTGGCTATAATTTCGAGAAAAAGAGTCGGATCGAGTTGAAATGTATAAGAAATAATTATTTGGTATGCCCGCACACGTCAGTTGTGTCAAACTTAAACTATACCCATTTCCCACCCCCCTAGGGGGGGTACAATTTTTTTTGTTTTTCGGGGTTTTAAGCGGCAATTTTAAAAATTTTGGGTTGAAAATTTGGCAGTAGTTGGAACTCATATGTACCCATAACATATTAAACGGGAAAAAAATTCGGCAATACAGTTTTTCTTTAATTGCCGGGAAACTGTGTTTTCGCAGACTTCGTATATTTTAACAAAAACACCTAAAATCTTTAAAAAAAATTGATCAAATCATTAAAACAATTTTATTTATATCTATGCAGAATGATACTATTAGGTTTTGTGCTCAAGTACCACTTTTGACTTAAAGTTTACACAAATTCAACTTTTTTTACTAAAAACACGGTGTACCAGATGGAAGAAACGAGGAGACACTAAAAACTATCAGTTGGTAACGTCTATCCGTGTTAGATTAGGTTAGGGCTTATTGGTCGTTATCATAATATTGTGTTTATTACATGATATCACAGACGACTAAATCGTGTATCTGATTATAGTAGACACACGATTTATTGGGAAAAGAACATATCCGTGTACATATTAAGACACTTAATGATTCTAATATAACAAATCACTGTCGTTATTTTATCGCCTGGGTTATATTACCTTACCGAAGGTCAACTATGAGTATATAAGGTCCAACTACCTGCAAATTATGAAGAGGACTGTTGTTTTTTGGATTCAGATTAAGTGTTGGTTTTTATGCAGTTTACCGCCCCAAAATGTATTTTTTATTACTCAATTTTTTTAAAGGAAAACTATTGTTTTGCATATTGTTATACTGTTATTAATTTTAAGAGATTCACGCTTGATTGTTTAAATTATCTTATATAAGATATGTAATCTGCTTCGTGCTAGTTTTAATTTTTTAGTTTATCAACTTGTAGCTCTAATTTTGTAAAAAATATTTCATTTTTTTATTACTATGTACTATTACTATTAAGATAAATTTTAATAATAATTAAGTCATAAATGATAATACTTTATTTTATGACTAGATCAAATCTTGTAAACATTTAACATCATGATACTGCTGCTATACTATTATTAAAATCTCCATAAAAGGTTATTGTTAAATAACAGGTAACCGCCGACTACTAGTAGCTATACACGTTAGTAATATTTAACTAATAAGTAATATATGTAGGTAAAATTTATTGTTTTCTCTATCACAGTACTAGTATACGATTTATTTCAATTTAAATGTAAGAAAATCAATTTTTCTTTAGAAAATAACATGAAATTAATATACAGGATGGGGTAGTAAAACGGCGAATTTCTAATGTCGTCGAGTAGTCAGTAGTCGATTACCAATCGAGTAGTGATTGCACTACGTAGTTATTATTATGTTAACTCCAAATTTATTAAACATTATTATATTGCTAACGTATTGGATTACTTATTGTAATATTAACCAATTACTCTATAATATTTTTCTTATAATTATTATATATATATATATATATATATATATATATATATATATTACAATTAACTAAAAAGTGTTCAACTTATTAAAACCTACTCCTAGTTTTCCGTTACAAACGTTGGTCGTTTACGGTGTTTTGTACGCGGTCATCCGACCGGTGCACTACAGTGATAATTATTATGATTATTGCGTTTGTGTTTTGAAATTGGGCGCCAAAACCAAAATAGGACTCCGACCGGTCACACTGCTTATTATGTAGACATTTTGAGGGGAAAAAATGAAAAAAAATTCGCCTGTCATCAACTAATTTTGGAATA
The DNA here is from genome assembly GCF_023614345.1 of Adelges cooleyi. Taxonomy (NCBI): domain Eukaryota; kingdom Metazoa; phylum Arthropoda; class Insecta; order Hemiptera; family Adelgidae; genus Adelges; species Adelges cooleyi. Next base: position 189,163 of record NW_026095916.1, on the reverse strand, counting down.
ATTGAGTTAAATTTAAAAAAATAAACACCAGTACCTCAATAAACTACAGCACCAACTAAAACGACCAAAGGGCACTGGTCTCACTACTTTTCGGTTTACCCAAGGCGGTTATGAATCACAACACGTGTTGGCAATATAGTGACGTTTATCGAAATCGGAGACCTCCAGCAAGACGTTTGACGGATTGACTTGTAAGTATACCGTCTTAAAAATAATTGACTTGACCGACGATTGACGGCGGATGAGCACACCGCGGCACACGTGATCCAATAATACATAATATATTTTGTCAGCCAGACACCGCGCAGACTTGTATGTAGACCTGTGTATATAGTTCCAAGTATATAAGTACTTGCACAAGACCGGTGACGGGTTAACGTATACAACGATTTGTTTTTGAAAAATCGATCAGGACATGAAAAAAAAACACAACGTCGTCGTGTCGGCGATGATAGCGTATAATCCTCTAAAAAATATTTCCTTATAATAATATTACTATGACGTATCTTAAGACAATCTTAAGATCATAGGCCGTCGCGTACTACCGCACAGCTGAAAGAATATTGTGACACACACTGCAAAAGCATAACATGCGATAAAACTAAAAAAATATATTTGCATAAAAAAACAAACCATTAAACTTGTGAAGTACAAAATCATTTTATTTTACAATTTAATGTAGTTTGTGTTCCAAGTTGTTTAAGACGGGTTACGCACCATGGCTGTGGCGTACAGCTGCTTGGAGTATATACAATTAGTTTATACCATAATAATATAAGTTATGTGAAAATTGTTATTGTATGATAACATTATATGATATGTGAACGTTTCAAATGAAAAACAATATAAATTACAATGACACTGACGATTATCCATACTAGAAACATCGGCAGAAATACCATGATAGTCAGAAGTTTCAGCAACAGTGCATAAGAAGTCAATACAAGTAGCAAAGGTGCAATAGCCGTGAGTAAGAGTACCAGTATGACAATACTAGAAAAAAGCAGCATAATAGCTACTGCACTGACCACAACTCCGTAACACACCTTTGCGAATAGGCCTTTGGCCATTTCTCGGATGCCAGTCAGAAAGGTCGTTCCAACAACCTGTTAAATACATTTAAAGAATACAGCGATAGAGTTAAATTCAACAATTAATTTTAAACTTACAAGTTCTGGTCGGTGGGGTAGGTATATAACTGTTAAAAACAAAATAATATGTAAATTTCTATGAGAAGTTTATTACCTGTGTGTCGACCTGCAGGTTCGGCAAATTTGGTTTTCCAAATTCAATAAGTGAAGTTCTGTCAAGGTTTTTGACTTTGGGCAACACCATGCCAAAACCCGGGTAGGAAATCATATGTACACTGCAGTGCAAATGGCGGCTGTCCATCGTCAAATTCCAACTGACTTGTTCTTCCTTATATAACTTTTTGAGAGAGGTATTTTATATTTTAATAGATTTCGGAGAAACTTTTAAGCACAAAATATTAAAATTTCTATGAGAAGTTTATTACCTGTGTTTCGACCTGCAGGATCGGCAAATTTGGTTTTCCAAATTCCATAAGTGAAGTTTTGTCAAGGTTTTTGACTTCGGGCAACACCATGCCAAAACCAGGGTAGGAAATCATATCTACACTGCAGTGCAAAAGGCGGCTGTCCATCGTCAAATTCCAAATGACTTTATCTAGTCCTGACTGGCACGTTCTTCCAATCAACACAACGACCATCAACACAAAAACAGTAAAATACAGTTTAAACATATTGTATTAGCTGTAAGAAATTCTTTGAAACAGGAAAAATTAGCAAAAACAGTTTGGAGAAATATGTTGTTTTACACTGAAAGGGTGCGGTGAAACAAATGTAATATTAACATCAATAATAACAGTTACTATATAAACAAGCCGTTTTAATACATATGTACCTATATTAAGAGTATTTGCCAGCATATAAATAAGTATATAATGTTTTTTAAATAACACATGTGCTACTTTTTCTCTTTTGAGTGCCGTATTCGTATATGTTAGACTTATCTTTTAAGACTAATTTCCAACTCGAAAATTCTAAAATTGCGCATAAAAAGAAAATAACGCATACATTTTATGAAAAAAATTGTGTTTTATTTTATAAAATATTATTTTACACCAATTCCTTATAACTATAGATATATTGTAGGAAAATGTATTTATTATTTTATCGGGTGAGCCCAGCATTGGTTCACTCTCAAAATAATTGTAATTTTTTATTTTTTATTTTTGTAAACATTTTTTACTACAATATTGAACAATATTTAAATTTTTATCTTTTTTTTTTTGGCATTTTCTAGAGCTTTATCGACCTTTAAAACTATATATTTATTTAGTTAACTATACAGGGCGATCCAACTAACGTAAAACGCTGATTTTCTCGGAAAATATGAATATTTTGAAAAAACATGTTTTCCTATTCTCTTATGTATAAGTTATACTACATTTTTCAATGCTTTGAACATTTGTATTTTCGTCCCTTATACGATTAAAAGGGTCTAAGTTCACGTTTTAAAATGGCAACATATGTTTTTAATTCCATAAATTTGTAGGCGAAAAATTAAAAAATATGTTATCGTTTGAATTATTAGTTTTTATCCATCTAGTCGTTAGCAATGACTTTGTAAAGATATTACATTTTCTCTTAAATATTGTTATATTTCTTTGGTTTTCCAAAGACCGGGAGCCAATAAAATACTTATTTATGATCGCATTGTCCGATAGATGAGTATACAGATAACCAAACACAATAAAATGTTTTGTGATATTTTAGTTGACCAACGATTCATATTTATTGATTACCGACTTTTCTAACACACCGTCATGACAGGTAGGTTGACGGACCTATATTGACAGCGGCTAACGAATGGCTATTTAACCAAAACAATCAAAAACCGAGTTGGTGGTAGTTTTTTTTAAGAAATGATAACGCGTGATAAGAAATAAATGTTACATAACATGTCATGATATCCCTGACTTATAATTTATCCAAAGTATTGGAAAAACGTATAATAATCTAAAAATAACGTTTTTATGCGCCTTAAAAAGTATAAAATAACCCTCCGGTGGTCTTGATAACCAAATAGGACAAGTGAACTAGAAAAACGTGGGGCGAATCTTTCTACTTAGATATTAAAACCTAAGCTTTCATCAATGTACAATGCAGTTATTTAGGAAAAATAATTCCTATTGAACTAATATATTCTGACAACAGTATTTTATACGACCAAGTTTCTGATAGTATCGACTCCTTAGGACATCTTGAAAGTTTAATATCAAAGTTTCAAGAAAAATATATATGTAAAGGAGTTGATATAAAAGAATAAAATATTATACTTAAAACACAAGTAACAAATATTGATACTTTAATAATAATTGACATAATAATTGTGGTTGGACTCTGGTGTTATTCACCAGGATCACTACTGTTGCGGGCCTAGTCTGGTAATGTGTCGTTCATGATGATGGTTGATGTTGATGTCCAATATGCTGTAAATAGATTAAGTTCGACATAAAATTAGAGAAAATAATATAGACATTAAAGATTGACGAAGAATTATTTACAGTATACAAATATGTAAAGACGAGTTAGCCGAAAGAGTTAGAAATTAATATTAAATATTCTGTTAAACTAAGAAATATTAAGAATCCTCTTAAGTGGGCTGATTTCAAGGAGTTTTATTTAGGCAATAACTAAGAATAAATTGTTTTTTAAAAAATGTACACCATGTCAATTTATTGACAGATTTATTTGTAAAAGTATTATTATTGTTGGAATGAAATCCTTATTAAAAAACGTATCAAAATAAAATTGGTTTTAATATTTTTAAAATATGAAAAAAAAAATGATATACTTACTTATGTAAATGGGCCTAACACTCGAATAGTCCTGGCCGTGGCTCTCTGATACTTCGTTTCTGAAAATTAATTTTTTTTTAAATCAGGTTCATATTTATTATACATAGTTTCCAGGAACTCTAGGGTGTAAGAACTAAGATCTGAGACACAAATGTTAAGAAGGGGATAGACAACTGTAAATAATAATATACAAATATAAATCATAATAATTGTGTTGGTTTTATGAAGACTTCCAAGCTTCTGTCAGACGAAAATATTTATAGTTTAATTGGTGGTAATTTTTAAAAAAAATGTACATGAGTTATCAGGTTTGATCTAGAGCTGAAACAGTTAAATGGCTGCGGGGAAAAAAGATCAATGTCAATTATTGTTTATTCTGAGAAAATCATGTTTTTAACTTCAAAACGTAATACATTTTGCCTGTATGTCTAAATTTCCGGCGGTCGTTACTCTCGATTAATCTGTTTTTTTCCTTGATTCGAGTGCATGAAAAATACAATACGTCAATACAAATAATTTGATACCAAAATCTTATTTTCAAAAAAAAAAATTGACATTGATCTGTTTTCCCCCAGGCCCTTCAGTTTTTTAAATAATACAAAGGCATTTCTATAGTGAACAATTGTGAACTCGAATATTGCATTAGGAAAACTATATGAAATGCAGTTTAATGACGTTGTCGAGTTCATAGGGAAGTGTGACGATTTAGTAGTTGACTCTGAAGAAAAGGTACATTATTCTATTTACTAGTAAAAATACTTAATTATTTTAATGAAGGTTGTATACTTAAATACAAAATGTAAATTTTAGATATTTGATTTTATCATTGGTTGGGTAAGCGTTAACACGAATGAACGAAATCACTTGTTACTAGAATTAATGAAACACAAACGGTTGCATTTAATTTCAAAAGTGGAACTTCGTCAAATTTGTAATGAAACTTTAGTGAGAAAAAAACAATATTAATTTATTTTAATGATGTCACTCTAAAACTGTACGGTATTCACATGTAGGTAATACATTTTTTTATATTTTGAATATGCCCAGCAACGTACACCTCTAATTTGTTATACATAATACTAAATGTAATAGTTGAATTATTGTTGGACCGTTTGAACGAGTTGTTGTTTGGCTCTGCTCTACTAGTAAACCATATCTTATCAAATATAGCCGGCATACAGGGCCGTACTCACCTGGATACGATCTTTAAGATGAACTAAAAATGATCTGATAACGAGGTTTCTTGAAATACTCCTATTTATCCTTTTTTTGTTCACGCCATGGTTGCCATATAATTGTTGTCTGTCCGCTTCAATTGTCCTTTGTAAATTTCTCTTTTTATCTTTAATTTCTTTATGTAACCTTGAAATTTACAAATTTTATAACATTAAAATGATGCTATACTATATTCAGAATAAGAACAGGCTTCGGCGGCCGACCAGTTTTCGTCGGGCGGCGGTCAGGCACCGCCCATTTTACATTTCGTCTGTAGCCCCCACCGGCGGCAGTGTTCGTGCCGCCGAAGCCTGTTCTTATTCTGATTAGAGTATATGTTCTAACACATTTTATTTTTTTATATTGAAAAGTATATTTGCCAAATGTATTCAAATTGAGGGGAAGTAGTCATGTGACTAACAGTTCCACCTCATTGGTTCTGTATATTTAATAGAATGTATTTAAATGTACATTTTTTGTAAATATAAAAATAAATTTGATAGTTTTTAAAAAACGAAAATTTTTGAAGCTTTTGTGGATTTTGAACATTGTTTATCATTAATTAATTTTTAAGTCAAATTGCACCCCTGTCACCCCATCGAATATTATAGATTAATTACGACGTGACGGTACTTTTGTAGATGATTATATCAAATTTAGTTGTCCAACTATATTTATGTTCAGTAACCCACCAAATGAAATCCAATGAAAAATCTTTCATAGGTTTTGAAAATTGTTTGTCAATAATGAATTTATTATGAATTATGAAACCGCTGACAAAATGTCTAAAAAAACTTACCGCTCTAATTCCATTTCTGCCGTAGACGGCAAAGCGTCCTCTGCAGTCTGAAATATATAAAAAATTAAATAATTAGTGTAAACTTAATGTGTAATAATATACTATTTTAATTACTCTATTATAATTGTACAAATCAAATTGTTTTTTTAAATATTTTACTGCAAGTGTATAGGATCATGGTACATAAAATGTGCAACCCGGACCGCTCTTATTCTGAATAGAGTATTGAAATAGTAGAAAATATCGCAGACAAGTTGGGTATAAAATTGTTAGTAACTAAAGCTTTTCGTACGCTTTCAAACATTTTAAATAAACCAAAAAAAATCACAAGATGTCACGAGGGTGATCAATACCAAATTAACAACCTGCGGGGTCACAACCAGCAGAGTCTACAAATGCGATCGATAAAAACCAAAATTATCTACTGGATGGCAAATATTACAAAATACTGTCGGTTGACGGATCAAAAATTACTGTTAACTGTCAAATTATTTTTATTATTTGTGTTAGATAGATATACTATTCTATAAACTTTGAAAAAATATGTTAAGTGTAATATTTGTTTGCGGTTTTAAAAGTAATTCATTTGTAGCAGTTATCAAATTTTAATATTTAATTCTCTGCTAAGTATATATCATAAAAGTATATAAGTATTTATATAAAATGTTCACTCATACATTTTCGTATAACATATTTTATGAAGGTTAAAATATAATTTATCTATTTTTCATCTAGATAAAATTGTATTTATCTTTTATCTTTTAGCTAGATAAATGTTAAATGAATAATTCAATATCTTATCTAGATGATATATTACTCAATTGTCCGTTATCTTATCTAGATAACTTTATAGTTTTTATAGAAAAAAAAATGACCGCAAGTCAATTATGTGTCGGCTGGACCCCTCTCTCGCAAAAAAAAAACAGGTGCGCCGAATAGCCGACAAAACGGCCCGTGCCAAGCGAACCGAGCGTAAATGTAGTCGGCATACAGGGCCGTACTTACCTCAGGACCACTTTCCAGATCTTCTATACAAATTTTTAAATCTTGACATTTGGACGAACACAATCTTAATTTTTTATTTCTGGCCCTTGTTAGTGGGCTACTTTCAGTTACTGCTAAAAGCCTTATTTCTTCGTAATATTGTTGACATTTGGCTATTAAATGTTGCTTTTCTTCTATTAGTATGTTTTTAATCCTTTAAATTTACAAATTTCAAAACATTAAAAAGATGTACAAATACAGGTTATTAGGAAATAGATAAGCATGCAAAACCAAATAGTTAATACTAATTTCATTTAGAACTGTATTCAAGCTGTATAAGGTTAGTAAGTACTTATGTTCTAACATATTTTATTTTATTATTTTGAAAAGTATATTTTCCAAATATATTCAAATTGAGGGAAAGTAGTCGTGTGGCTAACAGTTCCCCCTCATTGGTTCTTTATACTTAATATATTGTATTTAAATGTACATTTTTTATAAAAATAAATTTGATAATTTTTTAAAAACGAAAATTTTTGAAGCTTTTGTGGATTTTGATTATTGTTTATCATTAAAGAATTTTTTTTAATTTTATATAAATAGTTATTTTTAAAGAACCTGAAATTATGAAACCGCTGACAAAATGTCTAAAAAGACTTACTGCTCTAATTCCTCGGACGCTTCAGTGGCCGTGGCCAACCGGTCATTTAACGGCAAAGCGTCCCTTGCAGTCTGAAATATATAAAAAATTAAATAATTAGTGTAAACTTAATGTGTAATAATATACTATTTTAATTACTCTATTATAATTGTACAAACCAAATTGTTTTTTTTTTAAATATTTCACTGGAAGTTTATAGGATCATGGTACGTAATATGTAAAAACAGATTGACAGGTAAGCCAACCTATAATGACCTCCACTCCCTAAATCTATTGAAGAAGTTCAATTAGTTCTTGACGAACGCGGTGTTCAAACAAATAGATAAGAGTTATTTGTATTAATAAACAACAAGGAGTTCAAATGTGTAGTTTTCAGTTGCGTTTCTAATTTAAATACTCTTGCAATAACAAAATGGTTTTACATGGGCGGTACATTTTCATACTACCCTAATTACTTCACACAAATGTTTACAATACATGGTTTTATCAACGGCTATTATATAACACTCGTTATATGTTTACTATCCAATAAAAGTACAATATCTTGCACTTTTTGCCTAAAATCAATTTGTGAATATGGTTTTCAAAACAATATTACGATATCACCGCCCGATGTTGTAATAGATTTCGAGAAAACTATTCAATTTTCATGTAAAACTGTTTCGCCTTTAGATAAAGTTACACGGATGTCGCTTTCTAGATAACTCATTTTCTTTTTGGCCGTGTGGCCATATCTGATCATTGTGCCTTAGTCAGAACCATCATTTAAAACTACTTTATGAGTATTATGACTAATATTATCAGTAATTGTACCCTTCTGCCAATTTTCACCTGTTTTTCTGTAATCTTTAACTAACACACCATCCCCCTTATCTAAATTTAAGTCTCTTTTACCCCCGTTTTTTATTTGTGTTACTTGATTATTAATAACTACTTCGTTGGTGTTTGGTATTAATAAATCAAATAGTGTTCGTGTCGAATGACCCAACATGAGTTGAGCGGGAGATTCGTGTGTTGTCGGGTGAGAAGGGACTCCTGTTAAATGCCTAATACCTAGTTTTTTACAGGCGTGAAAAGGCGTGCATTCGGGCTTTACTTCAACGTCGGACTTGTTTCATGCTATAAAGAAGATGGCCGTCATATGTCTGATGAAATTTTTAAAAAATGAAATGGCACTCATTTACATATCATAAAATATTAATAAAATGTTTGTACATCTAAAATATACTGAGTTATGTCTATCTATTTTTGACCCTATTCGTTGGCAGCGGGGGCACGCTGCACCTTAACTATCAATTCATTGTTTTTCACAAACGCGTCGTACGCAAACACACGGTGAACGACACTCCACTGCGCTATAGTGATAACTAAATGACATCTGACGGATCGAATGAGCTTATCTAGACCTGCCTACTCCCATTCAATGTTGAGAAAAACCCATCTATTTTTGTCCCTATTTCCGTGGCCCACCCTGTATTATATTGTATTAAACTTATATATATATATACATTATAATAATAATGTACGATTGTGTTAAATGAAAGCGACATCCATGTATGTTTATCCGAGGCCAAATAGCGAGCGAGTGCCAAAACACTCGGATATCTGCCGTCCTCATTATCAATGCTAATTCCACATGCTGACAAGAAACCTCGTCATGGCAATTTATGCAATTTGGTAAAAGTGGTAGAAACCCTAAAATGTTAATATTCCCGTGATTGTATTGATTCGGACGCTGTTTGCATTTCATACCGATGACGAGAAGCTGGACGCAGCTTACATGTAGGTACTAACCTTTTTCCACTTGATAAAAACTCGGGCGCAGTTTACACATACGTTTTTTAAACCAAATTATAAACGAGGTGCGGTTTACGTATGCCCAAAAACTCAATAGATAATCGTTTTCTTGCACCCGGCCTTAAAGGTGCGCGTCCACAAGTCCGCATCGGACGGATTTTAGTGTGCTATAGCCAATACTGGAAAAAATGTACATCCGGTTGAAACGACCCGTCCGATGCGGACACATGGACGCTTACCTTAACACGTAAAGATTGTCAGCTGGCCCTGGACAAGCGGAGTTGTGTGTGCGACCGTTTCCCTAAGTGTGACAATGAAATATTTTTGAAATTCATACGTACGGATTGTAACCACCGAGAGCAGCAATAGTCAACCAGGTAGGCACAACCGAACCCTGCCACAAATCCGCCGGCCGCATACAATTTAAGTGACATCATGTTTCACAAAATCGAGTATGTTGCTGAGACGTGATGACGAATAACGAAAAACTGAATACTGTTATAAGAATAACGAAAAACTGAATACTGTTATAAGAATAACGTAAAACTGAATTCTGTTATATAATAATAAATAACAACCAATAATACCTAACAATGATTTAAAAAGCCATTATTATTATTTAATCTATTCGGATAGCTTTTAATCAGCTGTTAAAATTCCGAGCTTTTTAAAAACCCAAAAATGTTTTTTTTAATACATTTCATAACCAATACTCTTTAATGTCTATACAAATGACCAGGCCATTATGGGAACTACTCGTCGTTTCCTGTATGCCGACGATTTAGCGATAACTGCGCAGGGGAAAACTTTCAGTGAAGTGGAACACACACTCGCACATGCGCTGGAGAAATTGGACAGATTCTATACACAGAACTCAGTAAAACCCAACCGAGCAAAAACGCAAATAAGTGTATTCCAGCAAAACCAAAATAGGTTATTTTTTGTTCGCGGCTTTTGGCGATTTAAATAAAAATTGTAACATTTGAATTTAAAAAACTAGTAAACGAGTAAAACAACATTTTTTTTTACTATGTAATAGTCATAATATGTCAGTAATATGTCATAAGTGTAATTAATCATTAACGTGTATTAATAGTCCTACAACTTTACAGGTTTAATTCTAAAATAGTGCAATTATACAAAACAAATGTGTGATTCAATCATCTGTACGAGAAGTATAATAAATGATGTAAAACATAAAAATAAATAACATTTATATTCGCAATTTGAAGAAAATCCAAATTTGCCTTTTTCCAAAGACAAAAATCCTATTTATTCGAGTCGTGTTCGGAATAGTAAAAGCAGCTAAAGTGTCTACATCCAGCCGTGTACCGGATAATAAATCCTTTTGGGGTTCTCTAATGGGATTTGTCGGGCAGCACGGGTTAGGAATTTTTTACAACAGTAATTAGGGTCGACGACGTGCCTGCTAAATCAATATTCGAAAATGTTTTCATATTATATAGTCATAATTCATATATCTATTTGAATAGGTATCGTTTGGTATGAACGACCAAAGCAAATTAGACAACGAATCAATACTGGACAATACTGCATTCCAACCCATATAACGGACATTTTTCAGTTCAGTTTTTTTTAAAAATATTATACCTAAAATATTGTCATTTTGTACGTAGAAGCAAATGAGCTGGAGAGAGAGAGAGAGAGAGAGAGAAGGAGGGATAAACAGGTATATTGATAGCATCGTAAAAAAAAGAAACGATCCGGAAAATATTAAACCGGAATGGGGCGAGACCATAAAATAAAGGTCTTCAAAAGTTAGATAAGGGCAGATCATGACCGAGTCGTGCATTCGGAATACATTATAGTGTTTGTTTAATCTCTCGAATATAGAGTGCACTCTTATCTTGTCAGTGTTTTAAATATATTATATTTTGTTATTTTGTCCTATCTCATAATATTCTAGTTTAAAGCCACCTTGACCGAATTCTCTGACCTAAAGACGGCGTACCCGCGACATTTATGCATTTACTTGAAAATGAATAAGAAAAAGTTCAATTTTGTCAAATTATTTTTGTTATATTACTTGTCCACCCTCTGATTGGGGTTCGTTTTATTAGTTACCACGTTCAATCGTTCTGACTGCATTTTTTTTTTTTGACATGGACATGTCTTATGGCAGGGGTCGTTCACAGTGCTGACGTCATTAAGCATATATATATATATATATATATATATATATATTTCTACTGTCCGTGTGTAAGTATGCAAACTCCTCTCGATTAATGACTTCAATATTTTTTTAAAATTTTTTTATGTCAACTTTTTTTGAGTGAAGTTAAACGGTTCCACGTTAAATACCCAAACAATTACCTATTAGTATGAATATGTCTTAGTGGCGTAACGGTTAACACTTTGAACTAATAATCAAGAGGTTTCGGGTTCGAATCGAGTCAGGCAAAGCTACCTATTTTGTATTTTTTTTATTTTTTAATTTATATTTCAACGGTTAGAAACATTTGAAGCCTCAAAAAAAATCAATTTAACTTGACCTATCGGCTTCTAGACAAAAAAAAAATCTATTATCGTCAGCGGATTTATATTACACAATTTTTTCTTTCTCTTTAGAAGAATAACTACAGTGATCCGATCAGCCTAATACGCCGGCAAAGATAACAGATATGGACATAGGTTTTAAGTACTCATGAGCTCGATAAAACAAAAAAAACTCCCCGTCGACCGGCACCCCGTACCGGTAAAAGGGCGTTTAACGACACCAAAGCACTGTGTACTATTATATAAAGCCGTGACAAGACGTGACAGCGTTTCTCGGTGATGTCAAAAAAAAAAAATGAGTTGGCCGTCGAAACGACTTTGCCCTAAAAAAAAAACGTCACAAAAAACCCGTACCTATCGTCGCTCAAAATCCAAAAAACCTTCAAGTACTTAAGGGCAAAGACTACGACGGTTTTATGTTGTAAGACTTAGTGGTGATAGGGTTTTTCATTTTTTTTTTTTGAGAAAACATGTACGGTAATGGTCGATTGTACCCCATATGTTACGGCCCCACTAACAATAAACGCGATTTTTCGCCATTACCCTTTGTCTTAGGGTCACCAGCCCTTTACATTAAGGTTCTGGCGCGATTCAGACAGGTCGCCGACGTCAAAATGGCATAAAAATCCACTCCTTGACCGAAAACCCGCCAAAACCAAAAAACTTACCCGGCCGCCGGCGGCCGTTGCTATGCAAAATAACAAAGCCTGAAAATTACTAATTTTCAAATGAAAATGGGAGTTTTCCCGGATTTCTCAGCCGCTAGGGCGTATAGAAGGCCGCTCGATCCCTCGTTAGATCCACGAGATCACGGTCTGTCCGACGATGCCAGGCGCGCGAAGAAACAGCGGTTGTTAGCGCCGCGATTTGCCACTAAAACTACTGCGCTTAACCACGACGTACCCTGCTAGTTTCGCGTCTTCCGCCGGTCTCAGGGCCTCGGCCTGATGTTGCTTAATGTTGCCTATAAAATGTTGTCTTACTGGCCCCACTCGACGGTGTCGAGCCACGGACAAAGGAAAGATCTCAGGGGACGACAAATGCATGTATATGCTAGTCGAAGGGTTTGATATAATATGTGCTACAGCTTGTGTCTACGGTATGTGTCTATTTTTCCAATCGTAAATCCATCGGTTCAGCACTAATTACTCGGTCGACAGCAATATGCACCTGTGTAGGTAATAACAGCTGTTGTTAGGCTTTTAGTTATTAGGCTTTTGTGCTGGCCGATTTCAGTATTAACATTACTCGTTAGCGACCTCGAGTAAACAACCAATGTTTCACCAGACGTCGAACAGACACGCAACGCGAAACATATTTTTTTGTTGTTACGAGTCATTCCAAGTCATTCCAAGTCATTTCAAGTCATTCCAAGTCATTCCAAGTCATTCCAAGTTCACCGAAGTCTTTAAAGGATGTATGAATACATTGCGGCGGCAATAGCGGGCGGCGTCGTGACCGGCGCTGGTTTTCTCTATTACAATGTAAGTATCGACAGTCCAGTAAACCTACCCTAATGCCTCGGTGCTTCCTTAAATAATAATAATAATTATAACTATAAACAGAAGAAATGCGCCGCAAAGTACGCCGCGGAGTATGAGAGATTGCGTCGTGAGCACGCAAGAGAAATCGACAACTTAAACAACGAATGGGCGCGAGTGCTTTCAAATAGCAATGACGCAATGAGAAAGCTGCATGAAGAAAAAGATAAGCTACAGTCAAGTTACAATGATGTAGTAAACAAAATGCGAATGTTGCAGCATGAAAACGAAAAGCTCGAATCGATACGTCAAAACCTGCAGGAAAAAAAAGAAAATCTAGAATCAAGTTATGACGACGTAGTAAACCAAATTCAAATGCTACTGGCGGAAAAAGAAAAGCTAGAATCGATGTGTCAAAAGCTACAAGCGGAAAAAGAAAAGCTAGAATCGATGTGTCAAAAGCTGCAGGGAGAAAATGATAAGCTAGAATCAAATAACGCAGACATACTAAACCAAATTCAAAAGCTGCGGGGCGAAAAAGAATTGCTAGAATCGATATTTCAAAAGCTGCAGGGAGAAAAAGAAATGTTAGAATCGATATGGCAAAAGCTGCAGGGAGCAAATGAAAAGCTACAATCCAACTACGACGAAATATTAAACAAATTGGAAAAGCTGCAGGAAGAAAAAGAGAATCTTGAGTCAAAGTACAACGACATAGTAAACAAATACCAAGTACTGCAGAAAGAAATGAAAAAAAGAGAATCGGCACACTTGGGCGAGATGGAGATAAAGACAGACGAGCTAAACGATTTAAAGTTCAAATTAGGGAAAAAAACGCATCGCTTAAATTGCACCCAAACGGCATTGTACCAGCTCGAAAATGGTCCCCGCCGCCGCCCTAGGAACGTGCAGATGGCCAATAAGGGCGGTAAGTGAAAATACAAATAATAGCAGTTTTTTTTTTTTAGGGACTATAACACACGCCTCGCAATTAATCTAACTACTACCCCTTGATGATTTCAGTGAGCGTTGAGTTATGTAACTGTTCGGTAATGTTGTGGACTGTATTGGTTTCAAATATATATACAAAAAAAAAACAAATGATAATTAAAGCATGCAGACTACTATTAAACCAAAGTTAAGTATACAAATGTCTTACCGGCTGGCCAGCGCACTACAACAACAATTACTAAGGACTTAAAACTAAAACTATACAATAAGCAAATATTTACAACTTGAAAATACGAGAACGGTGACGGTCGGTAGTGGTGGTATTGCAAGACGGTACGGTCGTCTGAACGGTGGTGAAAGCCCGCAAACTGTTGATTACTTTACGAGAACAAGACTAATTCTTCGAACGTCGCACAAGTACACGAGCTCATCACAGCAGGCGGTTGATATGTAATTAATAATTAAAAAACAACAACAAATAACGAAAAACGGTGTAAAGTTTCTTTTACGCGTGCGGTTAACGGTGCGGTCGGTACGATGCGGTAAAAAAAACAAAAAACGGATAGTAAGTGATATGGTGCGGTGGTGGTCGGTGCAGTCGGTGGTGGTGGGACGGTGCCCGGCTTGATAACGCTTGAACATACCGCCCACCTTGAAGAACCGTAGGTCTTCAAACGTTTGACGGTAGCGGACAAAGCTTCACCGCCGGGCGGCGGAGGATCTTGCCCGCGGAGGTGCGTATTTGTGCAACTCGGACGACTCCATCAGTTCCAGAAACCGTATCAACCACTCGAGCTGTACTCCATGTGAGTGGAGGGGTCGGTTCTTGGAGAATGACTAAATCGCCAATTTTTAGATTTGAAACTTGACGATTCCATTTGGTTTTCTCCTGCAGTTTGTGTAAATACTCATGTTTCCACCGAGACCAGAAATGTTGATGTATCTGCTGTATTAAAGACCAACGCTTGTGGGTACTGATATGGGTTTGACTAATTTCATCCTGAGGAGATGGAACAGCGACTAGAGGCTCCATAGTAAGAAAATGTCCTGCGGTTAAGGTCGTGAAGTCGTTAGGGTCGGATGACATGGTACATAAAGGCCTCGAGTTAAGAACGGCTTCTACCTGGTGTAGAACGGTATTGAGCTCTTCGTAGGTTAGAATCCTATCTTGAACCACACGGTGAAGTAATGTCTTAGCAGACTTGACGGCTGCCTCCCACAGACCTCCCATGTGTGGTGCTGCGGGCGGGTTAAAATGCCAGTGAATCTGCGTACTGATGACGTGATGAACGAATTTTGATTCTCTAATTATGGTATCTACCTCCTTTAGGTATCGCTGACTGCCCACAAAATTCGTGCCACAGTCACTGTAAATATCTGTGCAACGACCCCGTCTGCTAATAAACCGGTTTAGGGCGGCAATAAAAAGAGGCGTGGACATGTCTGACACGAGCTCGATATGAACTGCTGTGGTAACCATGCAAACAAAGATGCAAAGGTAAGCTTTGGTAACTTTAATTTTCCGTAACATTGCGGCCTTCACTTGAAAAGGACCGGCAAAATCTACACCAGCGCGACTGAACGGTTTGACCTGGGTAACTCGAAACACTGGAAGATTTCCCATCAAGGGCGGGTTTGGTCGTGGTTTTACTCGAAAACATGGGATACATTGGTGTATTCGCTTCCTGATGATGCTACGAGCCGAAAGAATCCAGTAGTTTTGGCGTAAAATGTTGTGTGTAGTTTGAGCTCCCGGATGACTCTTAGTACGATGCACAAAATCTATCAGCAATTCAGTCAATTTAGAATTTTTCGGTAGCAAGATGGGGTACTTTTCGTCGTAAGGAATTGGTGAGTTTTTCAAGCGACCACCTACTCTGATTAACGATTTCTCATCTAAGAAAGGTGATAACTTACGTACGGATGCAGGTACTTGTTTGTCTGTAGCAATAGCTTTTTTGATGTCTGCAAAAAATACTCGCTGCGTCCATCGTATTAACGATCGTAAAGATCTCTCGGTTTCGGCCACTGTCGGAGGGAAAATACAAGCCGAAGGTTTTCCCAATAAATGATCTCCAACACGCAACCAGTAAGCCGTAAGTCTCAAAATTTTTTGCAGATTATCAGATTGATATAAAAGGCGGCTCTCTTCTTCTTTTACCTGAGATATAAGCGTGATTGGCTTCTCTTCCGCCTCTTCTTCCAAACGGCTGTCTGGACTGTCAGCGTTTTGAGCTGGCCAAGTATTTTTAGGTTGACACAAAAATGTAGGACCTTTCCACCATAAGTCATGGTTAGTAAGTTGTTGAGGACTTAGACCCCGTGAAGCGCAATCAGCAGGGTTCTCCTCGGTTGGAACGTGACGCCACGTGTACCCTTTAGTCAACAGCTGAATCTGGGCGACTCGGTTGGCAACAAACGTTTTTAACCTACTAGTAGGGGATTTAATCCATGCCAGCGCAACAGTGGAATCGGTCCAGGCGGTTACGGTGCCAATGGATAAAGATTTTAGGTTTTTGGAGACGTAATCCAAAAGGTGTGCTAATAACCACGCACCGCACAGCTCTAACCGCGGGATGGACATTTTTGTGGTTGGAGAAATTTTTGCCTTACCCATTAAGAGATGACAACCTATTCTATCACTTGTACATACCCGCAAATACACTACTGCTGCGTACGCGGCTTCCGAACTATCGCTGAAACCGTGTAGTTCATAGAGTGCGTTTGGACTGGTTACTAATCGGGGTACACGCAAGGTTGCCAGGATTGGTAACTCTTGATGATATTGCTGCCACGCATATTTAGCATCTTCGGGTATAATGTCATCCCAGTCAACTTTCAAGACCCATAGATATTTTATCAAACGTTTTAGAACCGTGGTTACTGGTGCCAATAGACCTAGAGGGTCATAGATTCTAGCGATCTCGGATAAAATAGCTCGCTTGCTGTATTTAACCGGATTGGGTTGATATTTGTAGCTTAGTGAATCAACCTTCGGATCCCAATTTAGTCCCAAGACTTTGGTATATGTCAACTCATGTTCTTCAAACGTCACTGGTAGTGTTTGTTGGTGATCGAGTGGAATGTTACTCAGTAATTTGTCGGAATTACTTGACCATTTGCGTAACTCAAAGTGACCTTTTGCAAACGTGTTTTCGAGTTTTTTCTGCAGATCTATTGCAGCTTCTTCGCTTTCGGCTCCGGTTGCTATGTCATCTACATACAAATCACGTTTAACAACTGTTTGTACAAGTGGTTCATTTACTGCTTCATCAGTTGCCAACTGATGCAGAGTGCGGATGGCGAGAAATGGAGATGACTTTTGTCCAAAAGTTACCGTGTTCATTTGATATTCTTGAACTGGTTCATCCAAAGAGAACCGGTAAAGCAAGCGTTGGTACGGTCGGTGAGCTTCGGTCACAACAATTTGTCTGAACATTTGTTTTACGTCAGCGGTAAAAACAACAGAATGAAGTCGGAAACGTAAAACAATTCCCGGTAAGTCCTGCTGTAATCTTTGACCGCAATAAAGATTGTCGTTCAATGAGTGACCCGAAGAAGTTTTTGCGGACGCATCAAACACGACCCGCAATTTAGTAGTAGTACTTTCCGGACGTAATACAGCTTGGTGTGGGATATAATACATATTTTCTTCACCGTCGGATTTTTTCACTACAGCGGACATGTGACCTGTTTCTAAGTAGTCATACATTGCCATATTGTACTCTTTATGAAGTTCTGGTGATTTTTTGAACTTATTTTCCAAACTTCGTAAGCGATGCAGCGCTACGTCTCTGGATTTCCCAAGTAGAGGGGGATTTCGTGTGAACGGAAGATGCACTATGTATCGTCCATCTTGTTGTCGTGTTGTGGTTGTTTGATAAATTTGCTCACACTCTAAATCGGCTGGGTTATTTTTCTCAACTTTTGGAACTTCTTCGATCTCGAAAAATTGTTGTAACGTATGATTTACGGATTCAGACGAACATAAGGTGATAATTTGTTGTTTTGGACCGTTGGTCGTTTTACCCATCAAAACCCAGCCAAACACCGTAGATAGCGCTATCGGTTCATCTACCTCACCTTCTTCCTTGTCGCCTAAGAGAAGCTGTGGAAAGACATCAGCGCCGAGCAAGACATCAACTGGTAACGCTTCGGCAAACGATGGATCGGCTAACTTCAAACCTTTGATGTGTGGCCATGAATGATTCCACACTCTTTTCGACGGAACTGGTCCAGTAATACGCGTTAGAATTAAAACGTCAATGCTGAACATGGGACTTTGTTGGTCGACCGGTCGTACTTCGACATTAGCTCTTCCTCTTACCGCTGGGACTTCAGCTCCGGACAACGCTTGAACGGTTACATCACACTTTTCTCTTTTTAAGCCTAAAAGCTGGACACAACGTTCAGTGACAAAGCTACTTTGACTTGCGCTGTCAAGTAGTGCTCTTACTGTAACCGATTGACCATTTTTGTTTTGCAGAACTACAGAGGCTGTCGCTAATAAAACGGACGTATGATAACCTTTTGTTTCTGCAGCCGCAACGGTTAAATGGGTCGTGGTAACGTTCGGTTCGGTTTTTTCCAAATGCAGTAGAGTATGGTGCTTACCCCCACACGTAGAACAGTTTCGTTGGTTTTTACATTCACTGGCCATGTGCGCACTGAAACAGATAAAACATCTTTTCAATTCCTTGATTGTTTGATGCCGTTCGGTTGGTGTTTTATCTTTGAACGATTGACAGTTTATCAGCAAGTGACCCGGTTGTGTATTACAGACAGGACAGGAAAATGACTTATTCTTCCTTCCCTGTTCAAGCTTTCGTTCTGGTTGGCTGCTGAATAATGTGATAGATTTGTTTGGTTTGAGTCCTTTTGTGGTTACCTTGACACTTCCTTGCGATACGGTAGCTGATTTGCAGTATTTTGTTAAGAACGTGGTAAACTCCTTCATAGATGGGTCCTCGGAGGTATCTACTAGTAGTTCCCATTGCGCTCTTAAATAATTGTCTAATTTCTTTTGTAATAGATGTAGTAGAATGGGGTCCCATTGATCTACTGCATACGATAGATTTTGGAGAGCACCCGTTGATTCTAAAATTACATTTAGTAGTTTTCTTATAGAACTACCATCACCGAAGGTTGCTCTTGGCGCGTTAAATAGAGCTTCAATGTGACTATCCGCGATAACACGGCGGTTTGAATAACGATCAGTTAACTGCGCCAAAGCTAGTTCGTAGTTGCTATCAGTCAACATGAGATTAGATACCAAACTTAATGGTTCTCCCACCAAATAAGATTTCAAGTAACCAAACTTCACCACTGGCGACATATTAGATTCACCAACTAATTTGTCAAACATATTCCTAAAACTGGTATATTCCATAGGGTTTCCACCAAATTTAGGTACTGCTAATTTTTCGATCGGGTGATAGGGTTGTGAGGCGCTGAGAGCTTTTGATTCAAAAAATGTTTTGTTGAGCGAATCGTCGACAACTGCCTCCGGTAAGTATTCGTCCGCAAATATTTTACATCCGATATACTTCTCCTCAAAAAGAGCACGCACACTATCGGTGTCGATAGCATCTACCACGGGTGTACTTTTACATTGGTGACGTATTATTACCATTAATTGCGTTTCAAAATCCGAATATAAATTTTCTATTGTCGCAAACATAATTTTAAATTTAGTTTTGGCCAACTTGTTTGAAGAATCATTTCCCAATGCTTCCCCGGCCTCGTATACGCGCTGTACTCGACACTGAAGACTTGTTATGCGCGCCTTTGCTTCCTCGTAAACTCCCATTGTGTAATTTATAAAGCACAGGAACAGAAAAATAAAAAAATAAAAATAAAAAATGAAAAATTAGAAATACAATTTTTTTTTTTTTTTATACTTGGGGTCACGCTGTATACACGCACACAAGACGTGGCGGCGCGCGGTGTTATGCAGCGAGCGGCCGCGAGCTTTGGCAACGCGGTGCGGTGTCCGTTGCCTTCGCGGCGCGGGGTGGCTACGTCCACTTATCGCGTGTATACTCGCGTCGTACTATACCGACGGCAGGGTCCAAAGTCCAACTTTGCACACGCGCAACAAGTGTATTATTATACGCCAACTTAAAAACTTAAAACTTAAAACCGGTGGTTCAACCACTTAGGAAAACTTAATACTAAAATACATAAATAATCCGGTTCGAAGGACCAATAATGTTCGGTAATGTTGTGGACTGTATTGGTTTCAAATATATATACAAAAAAAAAACAAATGATAATTAAAGCATGCAGACTACTATTAAACCAAAGTTAAGTATACAAATGTCTTACCGGCTGGCCAGCGCACTACAACAACAATTACTAAGGACTTAAAACTAAAACTATACAATAAGCAAATATTTACAACTTGAAAATACGAGAACGGTGACGGTCGGTAGTGGTGGTATTGCAAGACGGTACGGTCGTCTGAACGGTGGTGAAAGCCCGCAAACTGTTGATTACTTTACGAGAACAAGACTAATTCTTCGAACGTCGCACAAGTACACGAGCTCATCACAGCAGGCGGTTGATATGTAATTAATAATTAAAAAACAACAACAAATAACGAAAAACGGTGTAAAGTTTCTTTTACGCGTGCGGTTAACGGTGCGGTCGGTACGATGCGGTAAAAAAAACAAAAAACGGATAGTAAGTGATATGGTGCGGTGGTGGTCGGTGCAGTCGGTGGTGGTGGGACGGTGCCCGGCTTGATAACGCTTGAACAGTAACCATAGACCAACCAATTGACAACCGGTTGTTCGCACTCGGTTGCTCGCACTCGGACGAGCACACTGCTTTTGGGCGTCGACGATGTCAAGCTTTAAGTTATCCATAGTATTAATATGTTTGTGACGATTTTAACGAAATTCTTGATCTGTTTGAAAGGCCAGTTGCTTATGAAATATGACATGGTTCAAACGTCGGCCGCGGCTTCGCACGGTGGCACGGATGCGACAGGTGGATTTTCAACGACTCTGCCCCCGCACGGACCCGGCTGAGCTTGAGCACGACGGCTTGGGTCGTGTCGACTTTGAGGGCATCCGGCGATTGCGGCGACATAGACCTGCGCATCTCCGGAAAACGTCTGGCTGGGCCGATTAACGTGACCTCTGCGAGAGATAAACACGTGCCCTCGAGCCGTTCGTGCGGAACGTCCGTCGTGGCGCCGTCATGCTGAAACCAAACGTCGTCCGCGTCCGCGTGGTTGATGAGAAAAAACTGGTTATCAATGGTCTCGACAATAGTGCGTAACTGATGATAAACGATTTTTTTTCAGCCGTACGGTCGTAGACTACGTGTGGTTTCGGCGGACGCCACGGCGGAAGTTCCCGGAGTTGCGGGTGTATGCTGCCAGACATCACCGATGACCTCGCAGTCAACCCGGCCCGTGCCACCGCTCGTTCAGCCGGATCTATGCGGCAGACTCGTGGAAATCCGCCCCAGCGGCGGCGGACGTTTCAATGATGACATATTTGAAGAAAAAAAACGGCCACAAGAATTTCGTTAAGATTGTGTTTTTTATTTATTCAATGTACAGCTTATAAAAATGTAAAAATATTCTACAAAAACTCCAGATTCTTACAGAAAAACCATTCATTTTTTAAAGAAAAAAAATGTTCAATTCCATACATATCAATTACGCGAGGAAAAAGCTTTTAGAGTTGTAATAAAAAAACTTACCCCCAGATACCTCTGTCAATGAAATCAAAGAAGGACTAGAAGAAATTGGTTATGCTGTTCGTCAAGTAGTAAATATACTACACAGACAGTCGAAGGCCCCCTTGCCTATATTTTTTGTTGACCTTGAGCCCTCAGAACTTAATAATGATATTTTCTCTATTAAACAGTTATTACACACTCGTATAAAAATAGAAGAACCACATAAACGGCAAGACATTATACAATGCCAGAACTGCCAAGAGTACAATTACTCAAGATCTTACTGTGCTTATAGTCCTCGCTGTGTACGCTGTGTCCAAAATCACGCATCTTCAGAATGTGAAAAACCAAGAGATACTCCCGCTAAATGTGCCTTATGCCAAAACGATCACCCAGCAAACTACAAGGGCTGTCGTATTTACAAGGACCTCCAACGTATCCGGGTGTCAAAGTCGAACCAAAATCCTCAACCTAGAGCTCAGCCTTTACACGCATCATCTGTTTATAATAAGGAGGTAACTCCATCTGACTTTAATAATAATAATAATAATACACCATCCTATGCAAAAATAACTGCCAATTATCCTATTGTTTCTTATTCTCAAGACCAAAATAAATTATTTTCTGATTTCCTAAACGAGTTTAAATCTTTAATAAATCCACTCCTCTCCCTTCTGAATACGGTGTTAAACCACCTATTATCAAAAAATAATGTCTAATAATCTACAAACCTCAAATTCTTTTCTCATCCTATTATGGAATACTAACGGCTTATACAGCCACAAAAATGAACTTTTATCTACACTAAATGAACTTAATATTAACTTAGCTTTTATATCTGAAACCCACTGTACTAATACATCAAAAATATATTTTTCTGGCTATCAAGTCCTACACACAAACCATCCTAACAACTCAGCACGAGGAGGTGCTGCAATCATTATTAAATCATGTATAAAATATAACACCCACTTACAATTTCAGACAAACTATTTACAATCAGCCTCTATACAAATTGTTTTAAATCACATTCCTATTAATTTTGCTGCTGTGTACTGTCCTCCTAGAAACAAAATATCTGTTGAGCAATTTTATGATTATTTTTCTTCACTAGGCCATAACTTTATTATAGGAGGTGATCTAAACTCGAAAAATACTAACTGGGGTTGTCACTCTAACTATTCTAAAGGCATCTCTTTAAGTCAAGTATCCATATCAAAAAAATACTCTATTACTGCTCCTCACAGTCCAACATACTGGCCAACATCTAATAGTAAACGACCTGATATTCTGGACATTTTTGTTTCTAACATCCCAAGTAACATTAAAAAGTCAATTAAAAATATTTTCGACCCTTGTTCTGATCACTCTCCGGTCCTTCTCACTCTAAATACCAATCCTCCAATCCGCTCCAACCCGGTAACTTTAACAAATAAATCACGAACTGGGAAACATTCAGAAACATCATTGACACAAACTTAACTTTAAATACTAAACTTAAAAACGGTGATGATATTGAAAACGCAACTAATCGTTTAACATCTTTAATACAGACTGCTGCCTGGAAATCTACTCCTACTTTAAAAAAAGCCATCGTACCGAATTCCACTCCACTTCCATTGTATGCCCGTGAGCTACGTGGCAAAGAACTAGACTTCCTTCTGACAAACACACATACAATAATTTAATTTATAAAGTTAAAAAAATGCATTCCGAAATTCGTAAGGAATCCTTTGAAAAGTTCACTTCTTCACTTTCGGTGAAAAATGGTTCCTTATGGAAAGCCACGAATTCCATCTTACGAAAAAAGCTACTCTACCACCCTTAAAAAGTGGGGACTCGAACTGGGCTATAAACGACCATGATAAAGCCATTCTTTTTGGGTCACATCTTAGCCAAGTTTTTCAACCTCACCCCGACATTCCAACACATGCGTCACTCAGTGATATTAATAATTTACTCTTTATACCCTTACCTATGAATCTCCCACCTAAATCCTTTTCTCCTGGTGAAGTTAAAAATTGTATCTGTTCCTTTCCTCCTAAGAAATCCCCAGGCTACGATTTAATTACTGCTGAGATTGCTCGACAACTCCCTAAAAGAGCAATTATTTTATTGACTTATATTATTAATGCAATTTTTCGACTATCATACACAAAGATAATAAACCCCCCGACCTTCCGTCCTCGTATAGACCAATAAGTCTTCTGCCTTTTTTTTCAAAAGTTTGTGAAAAACTTATTTTAAAGAGAGTAAATGTAATAATTAAAGAAAATAACGTTATTCCAGACAATCAGTTTGGTTTTCGAGGAAAACACTCCACAATACATCAAGTACACCGTTTGGTTGATCTAATTTCCTCTAGTCTGGAAAACAAACTTTATTGTTCTTCTGTAATGCTTGATATCTCGCAAGCGTTTGATAAAGTCTGGTATCCAGGTCTTCTACTCAAACTCCGTAACATTCTTCCTCCTTCTTATTTCCTTTTTTATAAGTCCTACCTGGAAGACCGCACTTTTGCGACAAAAGTCGGCACGGAAATCTCCCCTTTACATCTGATAAAATCTGGCGTTCCCCAAGGTGCAATATCCTCGCCCCAACTATTTAATATATATACTGCTGACCAACCAACAACTATCAATACCCATGTGGCAGAATATGCGGATGACAAAGTTTTGATTTCAATTCATGAAAACCACAACATCGCTGCTGCCCAATTACAATCACACCTAAACTGCATGTACGACTGGTGCCAGAAATGGCGCGTCATGTTAAACAAAAATAAATCCTCTCATATTACTTTTACTCTCCGACTCAACAATCCTCCCCAAGTTTTTATTAATAACAGTCCTATTCCTTCATCAAACAAAACTAAATGTCTTGGTCTTATCATTGACTGTAAACTTAACTGGTCACACCATATTCATGCTAAAATAATTATTTTAAATTATTATTTTATCATTTTATTATAATAAGTGTAAACCAACGGCTTAGAGTAGGGTGACGTCCCGTATTATACGGGATAGTCCCGTATTTCAACTTTGTGTCCCGTTGTCCCGACAAAAGTAATACGGGACGCATTTTGTCCCGTTTTTCCAAGTCCGTCCCGTATTAATGCCGTTTTTTCCATACCGTTAATTTATAATTTCTGAAATTTATTTTACTATAAAATCGTTTTGTTTACGATATTTTTGTACAACATTATTCAATATAGAATATTAAAATCTATTATTTTTCAGTGGTAGGTATTTTTAGATTCTTATTTTGATTATAATTGTTGCGTCACATTGTTGTCGGTGATATAAAACGTATATAATGTCATAATACCATAATAGTATTATATTTTCGTATATTTTGATATCATTGGATTATTATCAGAACAATCTCTTTTATAATACTTTTTTATCTTACATAGAAAAATGGGGTTGCCATTTTGACGAGTTAAAAGTATTTCGTTGGGTTCAATTAATAAATTGCCCTACTTGGGAAAATGTTCAAAAATTTATACAATTTCTTATAGAAAAAAACCAAAATAATTCAAACCTAAAACTGGATGAAGATAATTTGTTTGACGAATTCAGTCATATTGAACAAGTTTTTCAATCACGAATAAATGAATGGCAAAAAAGTTCAGCTAAATTGGAAGTTAAGTGGTGTGAAATATTTGAGTACACTAAAGCTCATAACATTGACACAACTAACATATCAGCAATTGTAGAATATGCTTTAGCAATGCCGGGTACAAATGCTGTAGTAGAAAGGATTTTTTCTACCATTAATGTCTTATGGACGGACGAAAAAAATCGTTTTTTAGTTGAAACTATAAAATCAGTTATCATAGTGAAAACACATTTTCAAACTATTCTTGCAATGATTTTTATATTATTTTATTAAAAGAAAATAAATTACTTGATGCAATTAGTTCAGCACAAAAGTATACAAAAATAGTAGAAGAAGACCAACCATCGTCATCAAAATAAATATTTTTGTGTTTTTGTTTACGTACGAATATTTACTAACCATATTTTATTTATATATAAAAAACATGATACAGCACACATTAAATTTAAATTTGTTTTTTTTATATTATTATATTTAGTTAGGTAACTTATATAATACATGTATAATCTTAATTCTTAACTAGTTCACCATTAATATCAAAATAAAATTGTTTTCATGTATCTACTATATATTTAAAAAATTATTCATCAGATTATTTTGTTTTTTGAAATGTCCCGTATTTTTATTTTATTTTTATGGTCACCCTAGCTTAGAGTACTCCAGCCGCTAATCCAAAAAAATGCTAAAACTAACTTGCACACTAAACTTGTAATATATAAAAGTTTTATCAAACCAATGTGGTCGTACGGTATTGAGCTATGGGGAGCAGCAAAAAAATCAAATGTTAACAAAATTCAAGTTCTTCAATCCAAGTGCCTTCGCCGAATCCTCAACGCCCCACCTTATATATCAAACGAAACAATCCATAAAGATCTCCACCTTCCTACTGTAAAATAAACTGCTATCTCTCGATATAAACACTTTCACAACCGTCTCCAAAATCATTCTAACCCTCTTATTAAAAACCTGTCCTCACTCACAATCCCAGATAACCCTCCTCGCCGCCTAAAAAGATCCTGGTGTAGGTTCTTCAACAATAAATAAATTAAAAAAAAGATTTTTGGTTAAAAACTACCCAGAACGCTCAACCGAAATATTCCATTAAAATAACTACCGCCTTATTTAATTATAGTGAAAAGCGCAACAAAAATAATTATCTTTTTACCAGAAAAATATGCTTAAAACCGATTGTGCCATTTTGGCTCTGCGGCGGCTTGGGATGTTTTCAAGGAAAATTATTTTTATCATAAGTGAAAATTTCCCAGCTGCCTATAAGACGTGACCCATTTAGTGTCGCTTTATTTGAACTTATACAAACAGCCGCGTCTCTATTGTAAGTATTTTGGCTCAATATACGAGTATATATATATGTTTTGTCTTTGTTCAAATAGCATACTACAATTATTATTATATTTTATTGCAGTGTTTTTATTTCCTATACAGTAAACGAGTTATTAAACGACGTCTCGTTATTACTTGTAAATCAAATATTATGTGTATACGATATTGTTTTCCGTTGGTCGCAAAAAATATAACCTTCGACAGCGGTAAAAATAAAATTTGTTAAAAAAAACTTTCCGGCCAAAACAATATTATTAACTCTCCCCCTTCACCCCTGCCCCACTGGAACTCAAGTCGTGTAAACTTTACTCGCTCACAGTGTGTATACACGCTTTTCAATAGCAATATTCTATTTTTATTTTTTCTAGTGCTTCCGCGTTCAAGTATAATAACGCCGCCGGACGAGGGAAAAAAAGTTTCTTTTTACGTTGTATTATATTTATCAATTCTCAACGTCCATTTCTTCGAGACCAGAAAACCGTCTATGTCTACTGAACATATCGTTAACAGCTGTGGGGTTTGTACGTTTCATTTTTTTTTCACATTATAATAATATTTTCCGGTGGCGGAAGTTGTTATGATAATATTACAATTACAACATGACTTCTGTTGATTTTATATATTTATCTATAGAACTTATAGTAATGCCATTAGGTTAGGTTACGAATGGAATGGTGAGAGAGGATTTTGATAATTCCTGAATAACTGATAAGAAATTATTGATAACAATTAAACTATATCGCTCACCAGTGATAAGATATTATGCAAAACGCCGGCAATTCAAGACGGTATTCTTTTATTAAATTCCATACGGTAGATTCTGGCGCGAAACTGAACGAGTCTTACCGGTTACCGGGTATTAAATTATGTACATATACGGTTACCACTCCGGGTACTGTATAAAACCGCTACAGTACCGTGTAGAAGTCTGGTTTCAAATGAGAAATATTTGTAGGACGAGTACCCGTTAAGAAGTCTCAAAAAAAGCGTTCTATAATAACTTCTCAAGACTATAATTTCATTGTACCAAACGATAGAAACGATACTCCAATTCTGTTTATCGAAGCGTGAATCTTTAGATTAAAGGCAACTCGTATGCCCTTTATTCGGTACATCACATCTTATATATTAGGTATATTAAAATCTAGCTATATGTCATTAAAACAATAACGAAATTAGTTTATCGCAAATCTATATGAAACTGCGAACCGTAACAAGTCTGTTGACACGTAAATTTGTATTTAAGTTCCTACCTATGTTAAATAAATATTATAATTTAAATATACTTTGCAACCTCCAAAATTCGGTCCAACTTACGCCGCTGTATGTTATAGTTATTTATTGGCTTTGTGGCGTTAAACTATTGTACCCGTTAAGAAGTCTCAAAGACTATTATGCTATAGTTATTTATTGGCTTTTTCACACCAAACTATTATAACCCGTTTAGAAATCTCGAAAAAAATGAAAAAATAAATGTAAAAAAATGAAAAAAAAAAAATTCTCCTTCGGTTCTGTACCGCGCAACGTAGGCACTCTGATGGCTTCACTCGTCCGACCGAATGACCGAAGGTTATTTGAAATTTGTTGATTTTATGTTATTTAAACACATTATTGTATATTACTAACACGTATTTATTTAAAATATTTTGTTTGTAACCATGGTAACCACGGCCATCCTTGGTTGAAGGGTTGGAATTTTCGAAAAGTACTGTGCCAGTTAAGAGACAGAAAATAATAGCTGATTATAAGACATAATGACGATCGACAATGTCTTTGCTCCAAGGGAAAGATTTAATATGTTCCTATTGCATAATGCATATTTTAGAGACAAATTTTTTTCGATTATTCAACAATTTACGTTTAAAGTAGAAAACTTCTCGCTAATCTGACTGATACTCGATTTGTGACATAAATTATTTCCACATTATACTCTTTCCAGTAACGGTCGTAAATGCCTAGCTATTGATATTCCAATGTAAAACCTCAATCTACCCCAGTTTGTTTAGTTTAATGGAAAATTGAGTTTTCTATGGTTTAGCTAAATTAACCGTTACAAAATTAGTTTCCATAATTAGTTTAATAACCTTTAATTAATTTAACTGCTCGATTTAGTGATACGATCAAGTCATGATCGATTTGTACGACTCATTCGTTGATAGCTTTTGGCAACTGTCTGTATGGTAAGACTGAATTAAATGTGCTATCTGTTAAAATTACCCTATTTTGGGCCAATGGGGGAAAGCGAGAAAGGGTAGTTTAGTGAACAGGCAGTGGTGCGGTTTATTACATTATACCTTATTACGGCTCGATGGATTGTGCTTAAATATTTAAACAGTCATTGAAGTAATAATTATTATTCGGGGCTCGTGTAATCTTAACAAACCAAGTGTATAATATTTAGATTTCTGTACTAGATTTCTGTCCTGTTTGGATGTTTTATTACATGATAATTGTAATACCACAAAGGCTATAAATAATACACAATGTGCAACTTTAAATGAAGATTACAATAGATACAAAGATTACTATTTAATAAAAAACAATTTCAACGCATGAAAAACGTAAACAACCGGTGGCTACCATGTGAATGGCGTCTGAAGAGAACTGTACCGGTTATCAATGTGAATATACATAACATAAAGGGTAATGGTATTGTATAATTTGCAATAACGTTATGCTATGGACAGGAGAGCAATAACGGGCAGCATTTATTGTACATTTTATAATTGTATTGTGTTGCGAGTGTCTATATATTATACATAGACACAGGTACAGATAATACACATGGGCGCATTGTGTTTGTATAATAAATTACAATATTATCTGAGCTGTGTAATTATTTTATCAAACTGATATACTGTATCAAAAAAATATATACTCTTTCTAACCTTATTGTTTAAAACATACATGCGACATTTTTACTAAGGTTATGTTTCATACTGTAAAAACTACTTTTGTTGATGACATAAATATTATAATTGAACCGAGCTAAAATATTTAATTCGCATCTTCAATAACAAGGACAATTTTGTTTGTTTAGCAAACTGAATATAATTAATTACACAATTAAGTTAATAAAATACTCTCCATTAATGAGTTTTACGTTTTTAAGATTATCGAAGTTAATTAGCATAAAGATTAAACACCGCTCGCCCATCGATTATTTTAATCAATTAAAAATAGTAGTAGCTATGGTTTGCTTGTTAAGGCTTTTACAACTCCTCGACGGGGCTCTAAAAGTTGTCAGAAAATAAATTTTAAAAAAGTAATGTCAACTAGGCGAAAATGACGAACCGTTAAAAAATGTCTGACGCAGAGAACAATATAATCTGATCAATAAATTTTATAATTTAGCTGAAATATTTACATTAAAAAAAAAAAAAAAATTATAAAAACTACTTTAACATGAAAAAACGTTAACGAAAAGCCGTTAAGGGAAATTATATTACACCTAACTTAATTTTGAAGCCCTTACAAGTGTTCCAACTTGTTTATAATGTTTATTTTACAATAATTATCAATAAGAAATTGTGGATCCGAGTTATGGCGAAAGTTTAATAAAAAAATAAAAGTTATTAAAGGCACTTTTTGGCATGTCTACCGAACAGATATAACTGTTTTTTTTTACATTTTTTATAGTACACTTACAATTTTCTCTGTGGGGGCTGAATGGTCGATTTTTACTTTACATCTTGTGGCTCTTCATCTGTTATCAAACATTCTTATCTCTTATTATGGCTTTGTGTTTTCCGAATAAATGTTTAGTTAGAATTAGAAACGGTTGAGCGCCACGAAACACAATATATGGTTCATGAGTATTTCTAATTGGACAAGAGGAGTTTTTTTTTCCTCTTATACATCAGCACAGTCTGTAAATAAAACAAAATACCTATAGAGTACTGTAGTCGGCCGCCACTGGACTAAACTTTAATGATAATACTTCATCCAAAGCATTTTCCCCGTTTCGAAAACACATCAACAAGCTGTGGGAATATTTTGTACATTTTAACATGAACACCTTAAATCTTGGCCTTCTTGCTTCAAGCCACAGATTTTTATTATTAACTATAAGTAGGTAACCATATATATTTTTTTTTCCGCATACTATGCTAGAAATTAACCCACTGCAAGTATGAACCGTCTTTCTCTTATCTTCGTATAATATTATATATACTGACTAGTATATATAATTTGTTGAAGGATATTCAACATTATTTAAAATTTTAGTTGATTTTCGGTTGCTTTCCAAGTAATTGACATTTTAAATAAACTGTACTACAATTGATTGGTAAATTGTTCTTGTAGTGAAATTGTTATTTTTTAAGTGTTCACTTTTTTACTATTTTTTAGAAATGTATTAAAAAAGAGTTATATAGGCAGTGTTTCTGTGCCGCCTAAGTCGACGTAAAAATGCTTATTAATTTATTCATTATTTCAGGTATAATATTATTTCGGGACGTGACTATTGGAGTGGAGTGAAAATTTTTTATGTCGATTTATAATATAGTATTCCTAGAACAAGTCGCATCAAGCACCTTTGATAATATTTTTAAAATATTTAAATCATTTTATAAGACGTGTCCCATGTGAATTGTTTATTTAATATAGAAAAAATATAAATTACTAAATAAGAAAAAATTTAACACACAGCTCCGGGATCCTCAAAACTCAAAAGATTATAGTTATCGTGCTTTATATATTTCATGTTTCAAAGCAATGTTTTACTACTACTCAATTAAAGAAATAAACAAATCACCTATATCATTTTTTGTTCCACCGCAGTAAATCCTATCTAATTAAAAAACGTAAACTGTCTTCCGACGGCCACCGCATACAAAAAGTAGATTACCAGGTTCAAATGTGCCCAATAGTTTGCCACCGAGCACGTCTCTGCCATCAGTGGTAAAGTAATTTTAGAATCCAAATTTGCAATATACATAATATATTGAATAATAATAATATTTAATGAACATATAATACATGTATTATTATTATTTTGTTCTAAAATTCAATTGAAAATATTTCATCGTCTCCTCGTCACTCATTGTCTGGAGTACTGCCGTCTGCTTCACCGCTACACATCTTCCCCGACAGACTGTCCAGGATACGGTTAGATGGGACGGTGGGCCAGCATTTCGCGCTACTGGCTTGCACCGTCACCGTCGTTCCCGAGTTGTCCCTTCGTTTCCATCGTCTGGATTACTACTTCACGTCTTCCTCAACGGGCCGGCCGGACAAGTTCGGGATGCGATTGGACGGAGACAGTGGCTGCAGCATCTCGCGCTACTACAGCACACGTGTCCGCCAACGGCTTCGCCGACTTGCCGGCCACAGTTTATCGGCTGGAGTACTATTGAAAGTTGTCCTACTCGCTTTCTTCGCTTTCTGACTGGTACGACGTTGGCCGTCTCCGCTTTGTTGACCTGGGTTGCTCATCATCAGAGTCTGAACGCGGTCTCTTCAGACCTGATGATGAGCACGGCTGCGGGTCGTCCGAGTCTGACTCAACTGATCGGCGTTCGTTGACAGGCGGGCGAATGGCGCTAAAAGTATTACAGTATGTATTCCAGTTGTTTTCCAATACTATTTCTCGGATTAGGTTATCTAAGTCGTCATCAATGATAACAAAATATGATCACCCAGCCGGAAGGAAATAAATCATTTTTTTGATGTACACATTAATTTACATGATAAGCTATATGGTGCACAAAATATGAAAAATGTAATACCAAACGGTCGGTCGTACTTACTTGAAATATGCAAGCCTTGCATCGAAGCTGTATGTGGGCATGAAGTTCCGGGAATATTCGTCGTCGTCGTGGATTTTGTCGGTTTCGTCTGTCTCAATTGACTCGTCATTGTTGTCCTCTGTCTCTCTGTCGTCGGTTTCATCTGTCTCAATTGACTTGTCATCGTTGTCTTCTGTCTCTCTGTCGTCGGTTTCGTCTGTCTCAATTGACTTGTCATCATTGTCCTCTGTCTCTGTGTCATCGTTGTCCTCTGTCTCTGTGTCATCGATGTCCTCTGTCTCTTTGTCATCGCTGTCCTCTGTCTCTGTGTCATCGTTGTCCTCTGTCTCTGTGTCATCGCTGTCCTCTGTCTCTTTGTCATCGCTGTCCTCTGTCTCTCTGTCATCGCTGTCCTCTGTCTTTCTGTCATGGTTGTTGACAAGTGGCGGAACAGCACTATTAAAGTATGTACTCCATTGTCTAATGACTTCCAATACTATTTCAGGTATATAGTTATTTAACTCGTCGGTGTTTATGTCAATCTCATCGTCCGTGTCTCTATCTCTTGTGTCTATGTCGCTAAAACGAATTATACATAAAAAAAAACAATTGTATTATTAACACTAGCTGTTGTTAAACTCGACTAGCCAGCTACTATTTTGTCAAGCTTTAGTACTTGTATATAAGGCGTTCTGGAAATAACTCTTCTTCGTCGTCCGTCAAGAAGTCTTCGTTTATGTCTGTTATATGATCAAATAAGAATTTGGGTGGATCTCTTTCTAACGGTGCCATTTTAGCTAAAAAGTGACAATATTTTCTAACTTAGTCCTATGACAACATAAATAAAATACTGTGTTTAAAAAATAAGCTCCGAACGCATATCGCGTGACTTTGATTTGAGACAACTCTAAGAATATTATATGTACATATTGAAAAACATATTTTATCTTTTAAAAAAAATGTACAAGTTTTAAAAGTGAAAATAATTAGTTATTTAGTTTATTAAATTGCTTTTGGTAAGATAAAATTATCAGCTTTTCTTTTTCAAAATTCCTTCAGTAATAAATATTATTAAAACGCCGGATCAAGAAAGCTACAATATACAGCCGACGCATGTTGTTAAATTAATTTTTTTTACTAACTAAAAATGCATTTTTTTCTAAAACAGTTTTTAGTATCTATACTAACAACAGAACACTTAAATTTCTATGACTGTTAGAGTTTTATTAAATAAGTACTTCCTAAAAATCTAAACCTAGTCGTACGAACACATATCATAAAAATGTGTATCATAGAAATAATTATTAAATATAAAAACGTAACGAGAAGAGAAAAAAAAGTATGTGGACACTATTGTACTAATTGAGAATAGTATTTTATCTTTAGTTTATAACATCATCTTATATATAAGAACTTACCTGTAATCGGTCAACGTTGTATAAAAAATCAAAAGAATGAAACTTAATAAATATATAAAAAAAACAATGAAATAAACAAAAAAACAATTAACACAAAATACAAAAGTGTTACAAGTAAATACAGAATGTAAATATACAAAAATAATAAAAAATGTAGAAAAAACTGAAAATAATTATGCAATAAAAGTGTAAATAACAAGAATAAGTAAGTATAAGTTTGATATGATAATCGAAATAAGCTTTTTGATTTAACAGAGGTTGGTTAGAATAATTCAAAGTGTTAATCCGGGCTGTCAAGATCAAAATGCGAAGAAAACCGTGTTGTTTATAAGGTACAAGACAAAAATTGCCTTGACGACCAAACGGTGAAATTATTATTAAAAATTTTAATGTTATTTTATCTAAAAAGTGACAATATTTTACTTAGTCCTAAGATATAATTAAAACACTGTGTGACTTTGATTCGAGATAACTTTAAGAATATACAAACATAGGTATTCGAAAACATATTTTATCTTTTGAAAAAAATGAACAAGTCTAGATTTTTTTTAGTACTACCAACAGTACACTTAAGGTTCTGTGACTATTTATAAACTGTCCTATAACAATAAAGAAATACTAGCGAGAACCTTTGTAAGACCCAACAATATAAGTCTTTTGCGGTTTTTTTTATGTTAAGTTAAATAAGTACGTCCTAAAAAACTTACCCTAATCACAGGAACACAAACAATCATATAAATGTGTATAATAATAATAATTAGTGAACGTGACGAGATGTAGAAAAAAAGTATATAGACACTAATATTAATTGAGAATAGTATTATACCATTAGTTTATAATAACATCTTATATATTAGAAGTTATCTAAGATCGGGAAATGTATCGTCAAAAAAAGAAAGAAAATTAACAAATTAACACAAAAACAATTACTTACTTACCTGAATACTAATTCGGAACGCTATAGTTTTGTTGAAGACAATATCCAATATTGTTAAGTTTCAATTAATAATTTATTGTTCCAAATAACACAAAATAATTATTATGGAAAAAACACAATTTTATAAAAAGTAAATGACTTTAAATAATAGCAATTAGTTACATATATTAAATAAGTCGCTATAAGAATAGTTTAACCAAATTATTTTCACCAACAAAGTAAGTTTAATAGATATTTCATCGTTTAGAAGGTCGGTTAGGTTATGCAATACAATGCACAACTTTTTTCCTGCTCTTTGGTTTGATTTGAAGTGTTGATGGTTTTATAGCTTTAAGTCTGCCGATGACGTACACCATAACCAAAAGTTCATACCTGTCAAAATTGCCTGTCAGAAATGTTTATCAAAATATAGCCGTTTTTTAGTAGTTTCTCTCGAAAGCATTGTACTAATTATAATGTACCTGGGGGATGTCGCTAATGGGCCAGAACCTAACATTTGAGCTCAGTGTATCATAATTTTAGGTAACATGGTACAATAGTTAATAGACAGATTAAACAGTTTACAGTTTAAGTTTAAATCACAATCCTTAAACCACATATCGTCATCTGCCATCCCTACCATATTCTCTGAGCATCGCCCGGCGATTGGGCTATCCTCTTGATTTTATGTCGAAATTTTATTATTTGATATAAAACGTAAAACAATCCCATCTATTTGTGTTCTCTCGCTTGAAAAGTACCAAAAAAATGCCCATATATGGTTAAATTTTCATTTTCTGGCATCAATTTTGACATGTATGAACTTTTAAGTATGGTGTATGTGTTCAATAGACTAATGGCAATAATACCATCAGAACTTCAGAACAAACTAAGGGGAAGGCAAAAAGTTATGCATTGATTTTTGTACAAGTGTCAAAAGAAAAGTATTTTGTGTGTGAGTAAGCATAAGTCGTTTTTCTGTACAAATAACACATTAAATCTTGGCGCGCTTAATATCAGCAGACAGGCCGTGACTTAGCGGGTACAACGAGGGGTCGTGCGTCTCTTTAGCTGCACTCCCTGCCGGGTTAGAGCCCTTAAAGGGCAAATTTGGGAAATTTTCCCAGCAAAAGTCGATTGTTGAATTGCATAACAACAACCGTCGACGGACGGTTATCAATACTTAGCAACCGCGAATAGGATGACTATGACGATGCGACTTTTGACGGCGACACATTTGATATTTTGAAAGACCAACAAATTTTGGACAATGGAAATTTTGGAGATAATGATACTGGAAATTATGCTAATGGCAATACCGAAGACATAGGGCCGGTGACATATTGTTGGGCGTATGTGAACCCGGTAACTTAAGCATAATTATATATTTTTTCTATTTTGTTAATTGAATATAACATAAAAATGATAAAACAAGGAAATTATAATTTTTTTTTTTAACGCAGGAGATTTCATTGATTTAACCCAAGACAGCGATGATGGAAGTGAAACTGAAAATAAGAAAATTACCGAGCACAAAGAAGATGACATCAATTCTTATGATGTAAGTTAGAGATTATTCATTGATTTTCTCAAAATTGAGGTAATTTTATAATCTATGATTATATCTGTCCTATATTTCTATGTTATTAAATTGTTTAAACCCTTAGCCCAGTATTTCTATTAGTTACTATTGGTCAATGTTCATAATAGTATAATAAAATGTAAAACTTTTTATGTTCTTGTTAGAATCCAGTACATTTTGATCCAGCCTTTTTTCAAACACGCAAAAGGAAGGATGAGAGAATTAATGTTATGAAAATTATTATGATTATAAGCTTAATCATTTTTATCAAATTTATATTTTTGTTAAGACCAGTTGAACCGGTTGTAAAAAAAATACACGTTGTTAACTCTAAAGAAAATAATTTTGTAGATTTAACACTTGATAGCGATGATGAAGGTGAAGATCCGAAGAAACCTGATAAAATACACGAATTAAACATTGAAGAGAAAATTACCATCAAACAACCTGGTATGGAAGTTGAGTTCAGACAAATATCGAGAACCTAGACAAATTGTATTTTAATAATACAATATAGGCCAAGGCCCAGTGACATATAAATTTATGTAACTACTATTATAACTACTTTTGTTT
Organism: Adelges cooleyi; assembly: GCF_023614345.1. Classification (NCBI taxonomy): domain Eukaryota; kingdom Metazoa; phylum Arthropoda; class Insecta; order Hemiptera; family Adelgidae; genus Adelges; species Adelges cooleyi. The sequence goes on along the minus strand of NW_026095916.1, from coordinate 152,000 downwards.
TATAAATAAGAAAGTTATGTTGTCTGATCTTTTAAAATTATTTTGTAAAGCTAAATAATTTAAATGCATGTATGTAGATGAATTTACTGTGGTTTTGAAGTTATAAATGTAACTTTTCTCTATTTATAAGTAAAAACTAATGGCCCATTGGTTAAGAAATTGGACATAATTGACAATGGGAAGTAAAACAAAGTATACTTTACCATTATATGTAGGAAGACAATTTTTTATTCGAAAAAATTGTAAAACAATCATTCAAATAGTTTTCAAAAAAATAATTCGAATGATTTTTCTACTTAAATAAATTGTACACAAATTATTCAAAAAACGTTTTATTCGAATAAGAATCAGCAAAACTCTGATGTACGTCCTCTTTTTTCCCTTGTCAGTTTATTCATTCATTTTATAAGTCACGGTCGTTTTCCGTACTGGTGTACAAAAACAACGCCGCGCCGTTCCTTATACCGACCTTAGAACATTCCGGCGTTGCAGTTTGCCTATACAAAACGCCGTAAATTCAATAATTCCACCAAACCACACGTATACCATAAACAACATTATTACAGTCATAGTAAACGAATAGATTGTTGAAAATTCAAACACTACAATGTATTAAAATTGTTCGTCTACATATATTTTATGAAATTAAAACTTTTATGTTCGTATAAGGAATGAAGGTTAACATTTTCAAAGTATTGAAAAATATTGATAAAAATTAATAACAAAACGAGCCGCTAAAATTAATTAAACTAATCTTTTACAGTTAAATTTCTTCTTTTTTGTGTTTAAAATAACGACCATATTAATAACTTATGTATGTCTATATTATTAATGATGATTTTAAATTGATTAGTGGTTTAAATTTGACAACAGAAAAATAAAAGTTGTCACAGTGTCAAACAAAGTTTTACAGTAGCGGGATATTGTTTTAGTCAATAATAATAATAGTAAAATATTAAAATTAAAATATTAGAAACTTCAAATTTGGTCTCATAAAAAGTTAGGTAGAAAAAGGCGAGTAAAAAAAAAACCAGTACATTGGGGTCGTGGCATAAGTGATTTTATCCGAGAGGACTAGTACAGTAGAGTATAGGCTTAATGGAATCAAAACAATGAGGAAACGGAGAGGTCACAGGTCTACAGGAACTATTATAAATAAAAGTGATAAAATTGAATAAAATCACTTTCAAATAAACGCTTTGATGCTTATTGGTAAATACAGAACCTCAGTTTAAAACTTTCTAACTTAACTGATTTATACTGTGTTTGGTTTGGATTGTACTGGCTAGAAAATACTAACTACCGATTTGCATCGAAGCGTTTTTTCGAAAGTGATTTTATCACTTTCAGATTTAAAAATTCCTGTAAATCTGTAACCTCCCCATCCCCACTATGCTCCGATCCAACTATGCTCCGTCCCCACTATGCCCCGACCTCACTGTACTGTTTTTTTTTTTTTTTGCAAAAACGTAGTGGACCAAATAACACATATACAATGTCTTGTTAAATTTTGTTGGAATGGTCGTCGATTCATGTTTCAATCGTTTGTACTCCATAGTTTAAATTATAATTGCTTATTCTCAATAAAATTAATATTTATGTATTATATACTTCCATTAGAGCAATCTCACACAAACTATTTATACTTCATAGATTACATTATTTTAAAGCTATATTATACTTCTATTTTACTAGATGGACAATGTACAAAATAAAATGCAACTAAAAAAAATCTTTTCATACATCCTTAAAATTAAATCGTATACTGGTACTGTGATGGACAAAACAATAAATTTTACCTACATATATTACTTATTAGTTACATATTACTAACGTGTATAGCCACTAGCGGTCGGCTGTTGCCTGTTATTTAACAATAACCTTTTATGGATATTTTAAAAATTGTGTTTTTTTAATAATAGTATAGGAGCAGTATCATGATGTTAAATGTTCACGAGATTTGATCTAGTCATAAAATAAAGTACTATCATTCACCACTTTTAAATACTATTAAAATATATCTTAACTTGAACACAATAATAAAATAATGAAATATTTTATACAAAATTAGAGCTACAAAATTATAAACTAAAAAATTAAACTAGCACGAAGCAGATTACATATCTTATATAAGATAATTTAAACAATCAAGCGTGAATCTCTTTAAATGAATAACAGTATAACAATATGCAAAACATTAGTTTTCCATTAAAAAAATTGTGTAATAAAAAATACATTTTGGGGCAGTATACTGCATAAAAACCAACACTTAATCTGAATCCAAAAAACAACAGTCCTCCTGACAGTTTTTAGTGTCTGTTCGTTTCTCACAGCTGGTACACCGTGTTTTTAGTTTAAAAAAAAAAAATTGAATTTGTGTAAACTTTAAGTCAAAAGTGGTACTTGAGCACAAAACTTAATAGTATCATTCTGCATAGATATACATGAAATTGTTTAATGATTTGATCAATTTTTTTTAAAGATTTTAGGTGTTTTTGTTAAAATATACGAAATCTGCGAAAACACAGTTTCCCGGCAATTCAAAAAAAACTGTAATGCCGAATTTTTTTTCCGTTTAATATGTTATGGATGCATATGAGTTCCAACTACTGGCAAATTTTCAACCCGAAGGTCTTAAAATTACGGCGCAAAACCCCGAAAAACAAAAAAACTTGTACCCCCCATAGGGGGGTGGGAAATGGGTATAAATTAAATTTGACACAACTGACGTGTGCGGGCATACCAAATAAATATTTCTTATAAATTTCAACTCGATCCGACAGGGTTTTATTGGCATTAATTATGGATTTTTTTGGTTGAAATAATATGTAGAAATAATATCTTAGGTTAGGTTCGATTATTAAAAATAGTTAATTACAATGTTTGTCTGTCATAGTAATATGGCTTAGCAACATAAAATTTAAAATCGGCTGGATGATAAATAAACAATAATCGTTTCTTATAACGTCGACTTGAATAGTAGTTTTTCTCTTGATATAAATAAATCAATTACTACAACACGGTATAATCTACACGGATTGAAATAAGCTTTTTAGAATCTCAACCTACAATTTTTTCATAGACTATCAACATAAATATAACATGATTTAATTTTTATCATTTTAATTTAGATAGTTTGAAATTAAATAAAATTAATAATTTTGTGGGCAAAGGTTTTTTTTGCGAACCAACTAAACGGCTGTTGCTATAGGCAATGTAGTGCATATCGGTTCAGAAGACCAGTGTACTAACTGGTTAAAATCAGGCGTTTGAAACTGCGATACCATAAACGAGAATTAATACATGTTATGGGCTTAGGCTATTTTTGCATGAAGCCATTCATTAAGTTTAATGTAGAAATTGAACCCATTTCAGCTGGGTTTTCAAACCACTGACGGCCTAGCAGATGAACGCGTACAGCGCAAACGAGTGTCCGAAAAACGGCCCGTACACTTGCGACATGGTCAACACCGTCGATACTATAATCATCGTTGATACTATAATCATCATCCAGCTCACGATGCAGCCGGTTGACCATTGTATTTACTTCTACTGGCACGTTGATTATTTGTCATCAATATCAGTGTTGTTTCCGTCAGGGCAATATACAGATTGTAAATTGTTGGTAATAGGGTAAGATGCGCGGTTAGAATATTTATAATATACAGCGATCAACCACGGGCGGCGCATGGCTCGAAGTTGTCAAAAAAGCTAGCTTAGCCTTGTCTTGCCTAGCGTAGCTATCAAATGTTGTCGGTAAAGAGTTTGTTGTACAGCCACTCGTATGGTGCGGCATTGTCCGATGTGGACATTTAACATACACCCCTGGTACCTTTGGACATATATCCGAAATGGTTACTTCCGTTTACCGGTCGAATTCACCGCCAGCTCTACTTCCGTTACCTACTTCCGGTATTTGCACAAATTTACTCCTACCCAAAACATCGTACCGCGCGTGAAGATGTTTACACATCAAAAATATGATGCTAGCTCTGTCAGTCTCATCTAATAGTTACACAGGGTCATCCACTTATCTAATCGGCCTGTACACTTGCGACGTAGTCAACACGGTCGTTTCGGCGAACACTTCCGGGCGCGATCACTCCTCGGGACGTCACGTCGTTGTCCCGGTCCCAGTGCAGCAAGATGCCCGTCTAGGACAGGCGCGAAATGATGACGCCGATCCGGTGCCAAAACGGCGAGCCCTTGCGCAATAAAAACGTGGGCGATTATGACTCGACGACGTCCGTGGACGACAGCACGTGCAACCGCCTGGTGTTGTTGGACTCGTGCTTGTACCGTTTGCGCGGAACAAGAGTTAGCGCCTGGACGAAGTGGCCGAGGTGTTCGGCCGGTACAATTTGGTACCGCCGGACTAGCGCCTAGAAATCGTTGCCTGAGTCCGCCGACGAGTTGATCAGGTAGTACGTCTGTTGGTGCCCTGTCAGGCTAAATAAAAAATAAAATTGCCCACAGCGTTACTATATAATATATAGTTATCATGGTGATGAGAATTATTTTACTGAAGATTTAAAAAAAAAAAATATTATTTTACTTCTATCTTGTTTTAAAACCTTATAAGAACTTTGAAGGTTTAATGTTTTAATAACTTCATATAAACAATATTCCTAAAATGTTCTGAGATAACATTGTAAAAATGTTATAACGGTTACATTGGAGAAACGTTTATAAATAATATTATCTGAGCCTTATTTTTGTGGCCAAATAAGTTTGAAGGAACGTTATTGAAAAGTTAAATAATTTAAGAACAATGATTGTAAAACATTTGGAGAAGACGCACTTTATATTTAAAACGTTTTTAAAAAGTTCTGTAAAGAATTAATTGCTGTCTGGGATATTAAACATTATTGGCTTCGGAATGCTGTAATAATTATTAACTAATAAATGTTGTTAAGATTTTAATTTTTCTGCCAAACTGTTGTCGTTATTCTTTCGATATATTTTAAGACATTATTTATTGGTATTATCGTAGGGGTTGACATAAATAATCGTTTAATAGGAAATCTCTGCGCTACTTGTCTTAGTTACAAGTAAACAATCGATTATTATTGAAAGTTTGAGAGATTCAAACGGCAATATTAAAATGTAATTTTTACTACCGAGATTTGCGCAGCGTCTCTGTTTGAATTTGGACCGCAGAGACAGCAGCTGTACATCATAAACTTCATCGCCTTAATTCGTTTGAGAACAGTGTGTGTGTGTGTAATAATAACAAGAAGAACAGTGTAAGGCAGAGCGTATGGGAACGACAAGATTGCCTGTACTTAGACCCTTTGCAGTGTTAGATTTTTTTTCTGGATAACAATTATATATATTATTTTAAAAATACTTGTAATAATACAAGTAAGTATTGAACTAAATATTGTACCATTCAGATTCCAATGACTTAGTTATTAAGAAAATATAGAAAGTACACTAGAGGTTTTCAAGTGTTTTATTTAACTTTTTAATATTTAAGGACTCGAGCGTCGTTAACTTAAATATTAGATACTGGTAAAGTAAATAAATTGAATCATACAAAAATAAATAATTGATAAAAGCCCAATAAAAAAAAGGTTATGTGTAGTTCTTCTGACAAAAACAAAATTGAATGAATTATAAATATATATATATATATATATATATATATATATATATATATATAATATATATATCTACAAAAATAAAAAAATAGCAGTTTTGAATAGGTCTTTTGCTTTTTTAATATTTAAGAAGACAAGGTGTTAAACCAAATTATATAAGTAGTGATAATAAAATATTCTTAATATTTAACGAATGTTTGTCATTGTTGAAAATAAGAATAACTTTTACAAGTTCTAAAAGTAAAATTGTGTATACGCATTTTTATTTTTCAAATAAATTTGATAGAGGACAACATTTCCAAAGGAAACCTAATATGTGTTTTGTATTATCCACGATGCATAGATCAATATGATTTAATGTAAAAGTACAATTTTTAAGGCCGTGTAAGTTTTTTTCTGACTGATGTTTAAAAGTTCCCTCGAAAATCTTGTTTTTTGTCTCTGAAATCACTTTGACAGGCAAGGTATAATACTCCATCTATTAACCAACTTGTTTGAAAGGGGTACATTTATCAACATGTTTTTGCCATTTAAAAGATCATCGACGAGATGATCTCAAATGTGTTGCACCCATAAAACAATGTATCTTAAAAAATAAGAATCAAACTCTCCCAACACTAACACATATAGCAGCTGGGTTATGAGTGTACTTGGAAATTTTGTATTTTGGCTAAGTTTGAGTGGCTTTTTTAAAAGATGTTTCTATGTAATTTGGCTGAACTAAAGTACTAATGGTGTTGTATATAAGTCGGCGAATGTCTGGAGGTGTATTCATAGAACTATTATCCTACGGTGTGGCCATGTTTGACTTATTTACTTACCGAGACAATTTAAAAGTCAAATAGACATTAGATTTCGTTCTGTGTGTAGTGTTCATCACTACAAACTGCGCCGTTCAAATGGAAATATTTAGATGTTATATTTTGTACGGTTACAGGGTGTACCACTTAATTCATAAAAAAAAAGGGTTAAATATAGTAACCGTGTTTATTTATACACACACTGGCGCACTACTTGATCGATTTGTAAATCAAGATAATATGCTGTTACTTAGGCTGAGTGTAACTTGACTGAAGTCCTTATTGAGATTGTACGTCACTCTTCATCCAGAGATCACTGATACTCATCTTTGCTACCTATTTAGTTTATTATTATAGTCGTATTATCTCAACATCTAAATTATAAAGAAACAAATGTATGACTTTATGTATTGTAATTACTATAATATAAGATCACACATTTTGCAACATTAGACCGGAATGGTATGTTCAGCAATTTAAATATCAATCAACATGCTCTCTGTCGATTTTAATAAATGTATATTAACTTTAAATGATCAAATATTAGAAGATCTAAACAGCTTAAGTTTTAAAACATGATGTGTCCTGGCCCAGATGCAACGCCAAGTATAATATTTAGACAACAAAATACTTTTTAATATGTACTATTCGAAATTCTCCTATGATTAGAATTATGGAATTAGTCGATACATTTCATAAAATAGTACTACATTTAAATAGTTTGTGTGAAATATCCAAAGACCTACGATTAGATGTATATTTTGTATATATTGATAATTATTGTGATCGAATTATTGTCATTATTCGGATCGTCAAGGCGCCGGTGTCTTAGGAACCACGATTTGTTACATATTAAGCAACACCGTTAGTCTTGGTTGTGTTTTCACATATCATAATTTATTCGCATAATATATAAATTGTGTATCCTTTGTTTTTTCATTTTTACCTATAATAAAAATGAGTGACTTCAAGTCCTTCGAGGGACACCTCGCTGAAGCGAAGCCAGCGTTGTCTGGAAAACGTGGAAGGTCGGTTGATGATTAACTCTGAAAATTATTATAAAAATGATTTGGTTTTTCTCATGTTTGCAGATCCGACGACGGTGGACCGGATTATTCGCTTCCGCCGCCGTTTAAAATGCATAAACCCGAAGACCCGCATGCTTCTTGCACAGCTATCATTGCTGAACTCAGAGAACAAATAGCTAAGATGCAACAAACGTCGAAGCAAAAAGATGCGCAAATTTTTATGAAAGATAAATTGGTAAGTAGAAATTTACACCGGCTCCGGTAGGGCTCGAACGAACGAAGGAGATTCCATCCTGAATTTTTCTTTTCTTTAATAGATTTTCGTTCTGAAAGCAAAACGTTTCGCCGCCGAAACTGAGCTTCGCAAAAAGATGGACTCCGAAAAAAAAGTTCATAACAGGAAAGCGGAAATGTTAACGAATAAAGTCCAAACACTACAAAACGAAGTTGACGCTTTGACCAAAAGCAACCACAAACTGAGTGGAAAGTGTGGCGGCAAGGCGAAATAAATTCCATATGGGTAGCTACCAACTTTATATTTGTTTACGGCGTGGTGGTAAACGTATAATATTTGGTAACCATGTATTTATTTTGTAGTGATATTTATATATATTAATATTTAAATATCGTAAAAAGGATTACACTTTGAATATAAATTCAATGTGTAATCCTTTTTCTTGTACACAAGTTAACCTTGTATAATATTTTGTGATATAAATAATTTTGTGTTTTTATGTTTTGTATATAATTATTTTCAATTGTTTAATTATGTTGTACTTGTGACTGTGTGATGTTGTACTTCAAACTTTGTTAAAATGTAAAATTTATTAATATGTATTAAATGAATTTGTATTGTTATAACCTATCTAATATTGTCATGCTGTGTAAAAAAATAAATTATGTGATTTGAAAATGAAAGTTATTTTTCGGTCGTTATTAGATATCTTAGGAGAATAAGTATAGATCAATTTTTTTTTTAAATAATCGATGAAATCTTTTGATAATAGTATATTGCCGCCGCGCCGACCGCCTGCCCCGTCGCGTTGTCCCAGCTGGGCGTCCCGCCACGTGCCGCCGCCTATGGGAACGCAAAATTACCGTATATTATTGAAAATTATTTGTAAAACGAACACACTGTGATAGCCGTTATTTACCTTAAAAAAAACTCTTGCCCTTTGCACAGTCTTAGATTTATTTTTGGAAAACAATTTTTTTTTTTGAGAACAAACGATCGTCTAAACGGATAACATCGAATTGAGTCCATCCTACTTTTAGTTATTTGAATTGAGTCTAGTTTATTATCTTAATATGTTTGATTATATTACGTAGATAAGATGGTAAGCGTAGTCTCCTATGCTATTATTAGTAGGGAATTTGGACGGACTATATTGAATTGAGTCCCGAAAAATGGTGTTGGTAAAATAAAGCTGGTGGCGAAAAATTCAGAAGTTGGGTATGTCCAAGGAACATAAGTCTAATTCGGAGAAAAGTAGATATCTCAAGTACTTTTTCGGGTTTCCATTTTCAAACGAAAATGACATAGTTGAATGTTTCACGGAAGATTTGATGGTGAACCATGTGATGTGATTTGAATTGACAGTTTCACAGATTACATTTTAGATAATTACATTGACAATGAAGTTGGACAGTTTCCCTTTAAAAATTTGGTGTGATTTGTCAGCAAACACTAATCGGACAACTAACAGTTGTGAAAGTTTTTATGCAAAATTAAATGCATTGTTTCACCCAGGACATCCGAATATTTTTATTCTTGTTAGCACTCTTCTGGGCATACAGTCAGATACCTACATAAAAATACGAAGCAATGCAACAAAACCATGTAAAAAAAACATTGGAAAAAGAACCATTTTTACGGGAGCAGATTATCAAACATCAACAAAAAAAATTAGTAGATTTGACTATGTGAAATCGGTTTAATTTTAATTTTTACCAGCAACTATTTAAATTTTGACATTATTTTAATTATTTTTAAAAATTATTAAAATTGAAAAAAAATTTTTTGACCATTTATAAACAGTGTACACAAGCACACACATGTTTTGGGAGACTAATCAGTCAAACTCCATGTGTTGTCTCCTGGATAACGCTAGTAGACTGAAGGCTCAACTCAAAAAACCAAAAAATATATACTTTTGGTCAATGTATTTTATTTTATATTTTTTTTTAGTAACTTCAGGGTTGTAAGCCGTCAAAGATCCATGCTATAAGTCTTATGGGGTGTTTATTATCTCATGTTTTTTTTTATAGTGGTTCAATTTGATGAGAACAATTTGCATTTTTGAAATGGCGGGTTTTTAGGGGTTTTTGTCGATTTTAAAATTTATTTTCTCAAAAACTTGACGTGCTATGACAATATTTTAAACACACATTTGGATTGCTCGCGAAAAAAAAATCTATCGGACAATGTTGGTGATTCATCGTTTGCACAAAACTCACCCAAATATAACAACAACGCTTAGTTATTCACAAGTAATATTGTCCTTTATCTTTTCTATTGTAGGCGTTTTAAAATCACTTTGACAGGCAAGGTATAATACTACATCTATTAACCAACTTGTCTGAAAGGGGTTCATTTATCAATATGTTTTTGCCATTGAAAAGATCATCGACGAGATGATCTCGAATATGTAATTAACACTACAAATTGCGCCGTTCAAATGGAATAATTTAGGTGTTATATTTTGCACAGTTCAGAGTGTACCACTTAAGTCATTAAAAAAAAGGGTTAAATATAGTAACCGTGTTTATTTATACACATACCTGCACTACTTGATCGATTTGTAAATCAAAATATGATGCTGTTACTTAGGCTAAGTGTAACTAGGCTAAAGTCTTTATTGAGATTGTCCGTCACTCTGGATCCAGGGATCACTGATACTCATCTTTGCTACCTATTTATTCGTGTAAATAAACAACAAAGACAATAACAGTAAAGTGTAGTATTTTTGTTTTATAAGGTAAGGCAATAAAATTGAGCAATTTAAAAAAAATATACACACAAAAGTTTCATAGAAGTTTTTATATATTCAAAAAATTAATTGTCACCTTTCAGGTGTTGATGGAGGTAAGTTTTTTAATTAAATTTTGCTAATTTTATTCCTTAATCAATATTCCAATGAATAAAGTAATAAATAAACTGGCCAAGTGTCAAGTCATAATACAAATAAAAGAGCAGTGTTGCTGAACTGAGAGGTTATGGACTAAATAAAATGTTTCTGCTGTATAAAATTATCATTTTTATGTCATTGGCAATCTCGTGCACTCATGTAAATTTAAAATTTGTTTTTATTAGGTGATATTATAATCTCCCATAATATTTAGTTTATAATCGCTTTGGTCCAATGCTGTTAAAATAGTTTTTTTTAGAAAATCTAAACCGCTTAAATTTTAAAACATGATGTGTCCTGGCCCAGATGCAACGCCAAGTATAATATTTAGACAACAAAATACTTTTTAATATATACTATTCGAAATTCTCCTATGATTAGAGGTATGGAATTCCATACCTCTAATCAGTCGATACATTTCATACTGATTTATTTTCACGTTCGACTATTGATGACAGCTTTAATTTTAATAAAATAGTACTACATTTAAATAGTTTGTGTGAAATATCCAAAGACCTACCATTAGATGTATATTTTGTATATATTGATAATTATTGTGATCGAATTATTGTCATTATTCGGATCGTCAAGGCGCCGGTGTCTTAGGAACCACGATTTGTTACATATTAAGCAACACCGTTAGTCTTGGTTGTGTTTTCACATATCATAAATTGTTCGCATAATATATAAATTGTGCATCCTTTGTTTTTTCATTTATACCTATAATAAAAATGAATGACTTCAAGTCCTTCGACGGACACCTCGCTGAAGCGAAGCCAGCGTTGTCTGGAAAACGTGGAAGGTCGGTTGATGATTAACTATGAAAATGATTATAAAAATTATTTGGTTTTTCTCATGTTTGCAGATCCGACGACGGTGCACCGGATTATTCGCTTCCACCGCCGTTTAAAATGCACAAACCCGTCGACCCACATGCCTCTTGCACGGCTACCATTGCTGAACTAAGAGAACAATTAGCTAAGATGCAACAGTCATCAAAGCAAAAAGATGCGCAAATTTTGACCAAAAACAAATTGGTAAGTAGAAATTTACAGCGCTCCGGTAGGGCTCGAACGAATGAGGGAGATTCTTTTGTGAAATACCCTGATTTTTTTTTTGTTGATAGATTTTTGATCTGAGAGAAAAACGTTTCGCCGCCGAAACTGAGCTGCGCAAAAAGATGGACTCTGATAAAAAAGGCTACAATAGGCATGTGGAAATGTTGACGAGTAAAATCCAATCACTGCAAAAAGAAGTTGACGCTTTGTCAAAGATATGTCGCAAGCGGAATGCTGCTGCAAAGTCCGGCGATAAGGCGAAATAAATTCCATATTAGGTTACTATGAGTTGTACTATTAAGGTAGTACCCTATTTTATAGTGTCTACCAACGTTATATTGTTTTCTACTTAGATGTACAAGTCCACCATAGTCTGTTACGTGGCCGCCCAAGCTGTCGATATCCGGATGTCCTAGTATGTAGTATTAAGTTAAACTTAAGTGTTTCCGAGTCGACATTGGATGCATAAGTCCACCACAGTCTGTTACGTGGTCGCCCAAGCTGTCGATATCCGGATGTCCTAGTCCTACAAACTAGGACTTAAGATTAACTTAATACTACATATTAAGTTGAACTTAAGTGTTCCCGGATCGACATTGGTGTGTCTTTATTTTCTTATACCCATGTAAACTTTGTATAATGGCTCGTGCTATAAATAATATTTTGTATGATTTGTATTTAATATTTTCAATTGTTTAATTTGTACTTAATATTTTGGATGTCAACCTTGTTGTATACCTGTACTATAAATAATATCTTAGGTTTTTATGATTTGTAATTCATATTTTCAATTGTGGGCTTTTTTTTTCGCTGTATACACTGTAACTTTTTTAATACTAGAACAATTCCTTCGAATAGCAACTCTATAAATCACAAATTTCATCTAGTTTGTACTTTGGGGGGGGGGGGGGGGGTGGACACTAAAAACTATCAGTTGGTAACGTCTAGCCGTGTTAGATTAGGTTAGGGCCCAATGATCGGTATCATAATATTGTGTTTATTACATGATATCACAGACGACTAAATCGTGTAGCTGATTATAGTAGACACTCGATTTATTGGGAAAAAAACCTATCCGTGTACTTATTGAGACACTTAATGATTCTGATACGACAAAACCACTGTCGTTATCTCGTTATTTTATAGCCTGCGTTATATAACCTTACCGAAGGTCAACTATGAGTATATAAGGTCCAACTACCTGCAAATAATGAAGAGAACTGTTGTTTTTTGGATTCAGATTAAGTGTTGGTTTTTATGCAGTATACCGCCCTAAAATGTTTTTTTTAATACACAATTTTTTTAAAGGAAAACTAATGTTTTGTGTATTGTTATACTGTTATTCATTTAAAGAGATTCACGCTTGATTGTTTAAATTGTCTAATATTAGATAATCTGCTTCGTGCTAATTTTATTTTTTTAGTTTATCAACTTGTAGCTCTAATTTTGTAAAAAATATTTCATTATTTTATTACTATGTACTATTACTATTAAGATAAATTTTAATAATAATTAAGTCATAAATGATAATACTTTATTTTATGACTAGATCAAATCTCGTGAACATTTAACATCATGATACTGCTCCCATGCTATTATTAAAAAAACACAATTTTTAAAGTCTCCATAAAAGGTTATTGTTAAATAACAGGCAATAGCCGACTGCTAGTGGCTATACACGTTAGTAATATTTAACTAATAAGTAATAAATGTAGGTAAAATGTATTGTATATGATTATTTTTATTTTTCATGCCAGTTCTAAATTAGTTGATTCGTTTAAGTCCTTTAAAAAAATTGTTTAAACCATTTTGGCTGTGATCCTTTTTTTATTGCAAGATGTTGTAACAACCAATCACCGATGTGCCATTTTATGATACTACACTACTACAAATGTAATAGTGATGACATTTAACATTTATCGAGTGATAATAGTTGCGTATTATGACAACCTCCAATTTGATTTTAATTCCTGTTTATACAACATAGTGCTATGTTGTACAATACCATATTGTCAATCGATCAATAGAACTTGTCTCGTTTGCTCGATTGTTAACTTTTGTTCCATATAACGTATACGTGAGTTTACTGGCTAATGTCGAAAGCATTTGATTTACTTTTAAGCCATATGGCAAAAACAACGACCACGGATAACGATCCGTCATTTCTGATATTATTTGTGCCGTACATTTCTCTCGTGATGCTCACTTAAAATAAACAACAAAAAGACACAAACGACAAATTGTTATTGTAAACATTTTTACACCGAGTGTAAAATAATACTTAATAACTTAACAAGTAGTCATTAAGATTTGGTTATCGACCATTTTCAGTTAAAAAAGCACTTTAATAATTTCTATAGAAAAAAAGTTTATTAAAGTTTTGTTTTTCTATGTTCCAGAAAAGTTAATTTTTATTTAATTTAATTTTTATTTTTATGTACAGCTAATTAGAGTAAAAACCGAGTGAGCCGTGGAAATTACTATTGTGATATAATGACGGTGATGTAGTAAACCCACGTATTGCACATGTGTCCCTAAAAGGGCATGTCCTCCTTTGCGTCTATGCATTGTTACTAAGACGTGACCGATGGGTGTCCCCTTCGAATAATTTAATTATACTTTTGTTTTAATTGCATTATTTTATTATATTCGAGTAGAGTGACGGCGTCGAGTAGTCAGTAGTCGATTACCAATAGTAGTGATTGCACTACGCAGTTATTATTATATTAACTTCAAATTTATTAAACATTATTATATTGCTAACGTATTGGATTACTTATTGTAATATTAACCAATTACTCTATAATACTTTTCCTATATTTATTATATATATATATATATATATATGTATTACAATTAACTAAAAAGTGTTCAACTTATTAAAACCTACTCCTAGTTTTCCGTTACAAACGTTGGTCGTTTACGGTGTTTTGTACGCGGTCATCCGACCGGTGCACTACAGTGATAGTTATTATGATTATTGCGTTTGTGTTTCGAAATTGGGCGCCAAAACCAAAATAGGACTCCGACCGGTCACACTACTTATTATGTAGACATTTTGAGGGGAAAAAATGAAAAAAAATTCGCCTGTTAATTGAGTTAAATTAAAAAAAATAAACACCAGTACCTCAATAAACTACAGCACCGACTAAAACGACCTAAGGGCACCGGTCTCACTACTTTTCGGTTTACCCAAGGCGGTTGTGAATCACAACACGTGTTGGCAATATAGTAACGTTTAACGAAACCGGAGACCTACGGCAAGACGTTTGACGGATTGACTTGTAAGTATACCATCTTAAAAATAATTGACTTGAGCGACTATTGACGGCGGATGACACACCGCGGCACACGTGATCCAATAATACATAATATATTTTGTCAGCCAGACACCGCGCAGACTTGTACGTAGACTTGTGTATATATTTCCAAGTATATAAGTACTTGCACAAGACCGGTGACGGGTTAACGTATACAACGATTTGTTTTTGAAAAATCGATCAGGACATGAAAAAAAAACACCATGTCGTCGTCGTGTCGGCGATGATAGCGAAAAATCCTCTAAACAATATTTCCTTATAATAATATTACTATGACGTATCTTAAGACAATCTTAAGATCATGAGCCGTCGCGTACCACCGCACAGCTGAAAGAATATTGTGACACACACTGCAAAAGCATAACATGCGATATTACTAAAAAATATATTTGCATAAAAAAACAAACCAGTAAACTTGTAAAATACAAAATCATTTTATTTTACAATATTGTGTAGTTTGTGTTCCAAGTTGTATAAGACGGGTTACGCGCCATGGCTGTGGCGTACAGCTGCTTGGAGTATATACAATTAGTTTATACAATAATAATATAAGTTATGTGAAAATTGTTAATGTATGATAACATTATATGATATGTGAACGTTTCAAATGAATAACAATATACATTACAATGACACTGACGATTATCCATACTAGAAACATCGGCAGAAATACCATGATAGTCAGAAGTTTCAGCAACAGTGCATAAGAAGTCAATACAAGTAGCAAAGGTGCAATAGCCGTGAGTAAGAGTACCAGTATGACAATACTAGAAAAAAGCAGCATAATAGCTACTGCACTGACCACAACTCCGTAACACACCTTTGCGAATAGGCCTTTGCCCATTTCTCGGATGCCAGTCAGAATGGTCATTCCAACAACCTGTTAAATATATTTGAAGATTACAGCGATAGAGTTAAATTCAAAAATTAATTTTAAACTTACAAGTTCTGGTCAGTGGGGTATGTATATAACTGTTAAAAACAAAATAATATGTAAATTTCTAGGAGAAGTTTATTACCTGTGTGTCGACCTGCAGGATCGACAAATTTGGATTTCCAAATTCAATAAGTGAAGTTCTGTCAAGGTTTTTGACTTCGGGCAACACCATGCCAAAACCAGGGTAGGAAATCATATGTACACTGCAGTGCAAATGGCGGCTGTCCATCGTCAAATTCCAATTGACTTGTTCTTCCTTATATAACTTTTTGAGAGAGATATTTTATATTTTAATAGATTTCGGAGAAACTTTTAAGCACAAAATATTTAAATTTTCATGAAAAGTTTATTACCTGTGTGTCGACCTGCAGGATCGGCAAATTTGGTTTTCCAAATTCAATAAGTGAAGTTCCGTCAAGGTTTTCGACTTCAGGCAACACCATGTCAAAACCCGGGTAGGAAATCATATCTACACTGCAGTGCAAAAGGCGGCTGTCCATCGTCAAATTCCAAATGACTTTATGTAGTCCTGATTGGCTCATTGTTCCAACCAACACAACGACCATCAACACAAAAACCGTAAAATACAGGTTATACATGTTGTATTAGCTGTAAGAAATCCTTCGAAACAGGAAAAATTAGCAAAAACGGTTCGGAGAAATATGTTGTTTTACACTGAAATGGTGCGGTGATACAAATGTAATAACAGTTACGTTATAAACAAGCCGTTTTTAATACACATGTACCTTTATTAGTAGTATTTGCCAGCATATATAAATATATAGAATGTTTTTTTTAAATAACATCTGTTCTACTTTTTACCGTGAATAGTTTCGAAGTGTATTTTACACTTGTTGTAGGTATAATATGTTAGACCTATCTTCAGACTTATAAAATCTATAGAAATCACTGTGATAGTCTGACAATCAAAAAATTATCATTACATCCTCATTACTGTACACATATTTATTAAGTATACATTAAAGTCGAAATTCTTAATTATTATTAACAATAATAATATATTTTTTTTTTTCATAGGTCTAATATATTATGATATACTTGTTTAAATCTAACCTAACCAAATTAGTATACTAAGTATTTATATATAAAACGCAGCATTAATGAAAACACATTTATAAGTGTATATTCTACTGCACTTTAGGTACAATGTTAACATTTTTTTTAAGAATATTGTTAAGTGCATTATTATGCATATTATGTCGTTCGTGTACAGTGTATGAACTGTCAGGCTCCAAGTCTAATCTAACATGAAGATATATTATTATATATTTTCTACGGTGTATCCAACTTGATCTGTACATTGCACACTGGAATAAGACGTATAAAGATATCTCGGATGATAAAACCGAATGACACGTGGCCCATCCGTGATTGACGGGTCGTCGATGATTTACTATGGTAAACGCGAGTATAAGCAAAGACCGGTATCGGGCGCTTTACGGTACGGTTAGGTTACAGGCAGTCATAGTCATATCAGTCAATAGTGCCCGGCCTGAATAATTGTGAAAAAGTCATTACCGAATCAAAAGCTGCCTGGAATAAAATTAATCATAAAAAAAAAATGCAAATATTGACTTCCAACAATGTACAAACCGAACAATATTATCATCTCTGTACATCAATAGGTAATAGTAAAGTATAAGCAATTTTTCATAAAAATCTTAATTTATAGCTTCAACTATAGTGTATACAGCAATGAGGATACTTAGTATTGATTGCCATTTTTTTATTTTTAGACTATCACAGTCATTTCTTTAGGAAAATTACAAATGTTTTCCCATCAAAACTGCTTTGCAAATGAACAAGTATGTGAGGCCAGTATTAACAGTAGATTTTCACAATGTATTGGAAAGAACTTAATAAAAAGAACAAATAAAAAAAAAATGGTGTTTTTTTAGTATAAAAAATGTAACGTGTATCGTCCGGTATTGATATTGAATTGAAACAAATGCTATAAATATGGGTCGAATAACTTGTGTGAGTTAAGGAGGCTTTGAAAATCTTAGATTCTCAAATTAGCTCTCATGTTTTCCAGTCTTTACTGAGCTCTTGTATAAGAACCAATATTGCCTGTATCTGGCAAGATGCGCAATATTAAAGATAGAATATTATACCAGTTTAAATAATACTATCACGATTTATTGATAGCGGTGTAAGATCATTAATAAGAACAACCGTGTCTTCGATAATAACTAAACTCTGAAACTACTACACATAAGGGTTTTAAGTGACGCCATTTTGTTTATTCGACGACGACGACCTACTTGTACTTAACTTGCGGTAAGAGCCGATGATGAATCCACAATAATTGAGTCGGTACCGATTTTCAGCATAACCGGTTGTCGGTTAAACATATTTGTGTACAATAAATATGTCATGTTTACATATTATTATATTTTACCTTTCTTCTGTTGGCTTTACAACGATAAGTTTTAAAAAAAAGAATGTCACTCGTAGCTGATCAACACTTTTAATTAAATCATCTAATCAATTCTGCTTAAAAAAAAAAAAAGATTCCTAATGAGTGAAATTTTAGTGAAATCGTAGAATTTTTTTTATTTCGTTCATGCATTTTTTCGCGATTTCATATTTAAAAAAAACACATATCATTACAGCTATGTTACATACCGATTTTAAATATATTTATGTAGTATGTATAATTAACATATTGTTGTGCAATATTATGTTGTGTAACTGTGTTTTCCGTAGTTCGTCAGATCGCATGTTATATATTTTTGTTTGAGCTGTAAGCTAAATGTGAAGAAATTCAATTAAATGCTGTTTAATCAGAATCTTTATTCAGAAAAAAGAACACAGTTTTATTATGAATTTATTATAAACAAATATATTTATTTTATATTTTGTCCATTGAAAAATATAGTAAATGTACTGTAAAAGTTTAGTTATCCACTTTTGTAATTTACCTACTAATCGTTAAATGTTTTCACAAATATGTTTATCATAAATAACATTATACTCACATTGTTATACTGTTAATGGAAACTAGTTTTTTAATTATTTGATAAATAATTGCAATAGGAAAAATGTTCAACCCGACCTCCAACAATTATATGCGTTGCATCACAATGGAGCTGTTGTACAAATTAGACTTTTATACAATTATACAAAATCTACTGTTCTCTTCTAAGACCTTTCCCTCGGATCGATTCTATTATAAATTATAGCTGTTACTCGAAATAAAATGTTCATTATAATTTGTTTTTCTAATAGATTGTGTATCAGTACTTGTTTATTTTTGCGGTTTACTTCGACCTTTGGCTGAGCGAATTTCTTTTTATAGTATTATTTTCAGAAATATTTGGATGAACATAAGAATAGTGATGCGATGCTCACAAATCGACCCTATCGTTTAATATTGTTTTTATTTTTGTTCAAGCGGTTATTGTCAATCAATTAAAAACTTAAACGAAACAATACCGTCTCGCTCGTCGTGTAATACTTTATTGTTTTTGCATATTTTTGCAACGTAAATCTTTAATAGTACCATGGAATAATTTGAATTTTTGCAGAAATTTCGATACAAAAATAAACGAGTAAAATACAATTTTGTTTTGCCTGTTTTGGTTGTGGTGGAATACACTTACTTCCGTTTTCGCTGGGTCGGGTTTTAGTGAGTTCTGTGTATAGAATCTGTCCAATTTCTCCAGCGCATGTGTGAGTGTCTGTTCCACTTCACTGGAAAGTTTTGCCCTGCGCAGTTATCGCTAAATCGTCGGCATACAGGAAACGGCGAGTAGTTTCCATAATGGGCTGGTCATTTGTATAGACACATTAAAGAGTATTGGTTCGACGACACTATCTCGCAGGAGGCCATTTTTTTAATTTATCCATCGGCCTTTTTCGGTCTTGTAGTCTAACACGGCATCTTCTATTGCGACCCGTTGACTCAATTACTCTCGTTAATAGACGAAATCTATTAAAAAAAAAACATTTTTGGATATTTAAAAAGCTCGGAATTTTACCAGACGATTTATAAGCTATCCGAATAGAATAAATAATTAAATTGGCTTTTAGAAATCATTGTTTATTATTAGGTATTGTTGTTATCTATTATTTATAACAGTATTCAGTTATTTTTTGTCAGCAAGTCTCAAGAACTTATCCGTTTGATCGACTTGAAGAATCCAACTGATTTTGCGAAAATATGGAAAAGATGGTGTTAAATTCAGCGCTAGTGGCCGGAGGGTTCGTGGCAGGAGCTGGAACTTACGGCCTGGTGCAATATGCGGTGGGTTGGTGGCGCAGCTCACGATTGACGGTACGTATGAATTAAAAAAATATTTCACTGTCGTACTTAAGGAAACGGTCGCACACACAACTCCGCTTGACAATCTTTACGTGTTAAGGTCGGGTCCGAGCCGGGATCTGTCCGGGTGCAAGAAAACGATTATCCATTGAGTTTTTGCGCCACTGCGCCCAAATTACCTTGCTTTAGGTAAACTGCGCCCCGTTTATAATTTGGTTTAAAAAAGGTTACATGTTACAAGCTGCGCCCAGCTTCTTATCGTCGGTATGAAATGCAAACAGCGCCCGAATCAATAAAATCGCAGAAATATTAATATTTGGCCTCGGATGAAGATAAACGGACGTCGCTTTCATTAACGCAATCGTGGATTAGACATATCCAACAAAATGGCTCGAGTATTGACTATAACTTATAAACAGTGATATTAAAAAGGGAGGGGGGGGGGGTTAGTTCAATGCTTAAGTAGAAATATTACTGAACCACCTTCGCCCCTGTATTTAGGTACGAATGTACGAATATATATATCCCGGGTTCAAATCCGGTTCCACTCCCCAAGACTTTTTGCATTTTTTTACAACTTTTTTTCAACTCTTATGGTAATTTATATTGCAAGAAGTCTAAGCACTTATAAAATAATTATATTTTACTACTACAGAGTACATTTTTACCCTTAAAAGTTACCCTCGCGCCAATACGTTTAAAATACATTTTCATCATCAGACGCTGAACTCTAACAACGCGTTAGTGAGTCCGGGGAACGTTAAGTTGGTGTCGTTCTAGCAGGGTACAGTAAAATTATATTAAATTGGTTTGTTGATTTTTAGGTTAGTCGTTAGATTCGTGTCGGTTTCAAATGTTGTTGATTCATTGTTTGAGGATTGTCGTGCCGGCCACTAGCGTTTGTAATAATTGTTCCTTGCGGAGAAAAACAGGTATGCACAGTATTGAGTCGCTACACTGCTGTTCACCCCAAAAATTGTAGTCCCTATAACTTACAGGCCTCAGAGTGGTCGCGTGGGTAGAACTAAGCTAATACTGTGCGTATCCTGAAAGGTATATATTATTATTTATTTTATACCTGTCTTCATTTAACAACTGGTGTAGAACTGGATCAAAATCTGCTAGTAATTTACTATCACTTTCTCAGTTAGTCTTAACAGTTTTAAATACTGTAACCATGGTTTAACTACAGAGCAATCACTAATATCAGTGTTATTAGGCTGCATATCGATTTTCAGAGAACTACTATAAATATCTACTATTATAAAATCGATAAGAACTGTTTGACAAATAGATAAATATTTAAAAAATTTGATTTTTATAACTGCATTTGTTCTTTAATCAGGACCTAGACTGAAGGTATCTAAGTTAGAAATTGTGCCCCAAAATTCATCTTATAGTGCCCATTTAGCAGGGCGTCACCCTGCCCGCCCCCGGTAGTTTCGGCACTGGTAAATAATAAAAATTATTAATTGTACTTCTGCTTTTTTTTTTACTTCAACCTAACAAAAATTACATTCTTTGGTTCTTTTTTGTTTATTCAAGGCGTTTAAAATAGGCTACACGGAGCACATAAAATTGTCTATTTTACAGCCGTTAAGGCACCTGTGTTCAATACTTCCTGTTCTGTGTCGCTAAACTGTTTTATAACATCTCTATTAAGCATCGACAAGCATTAAACAACCTTGGTCAGGCAGTAGATAAATGGCATGCAATATTGATTGAGCTAGCGTTAAGCAAATTGGACAAGTTGACTCGACAACAATGGGAACGGTCGTTGGGCACAACTGATGTAGTTCCATTTTCCCAGTTTGAAATTTTTCTCAACTCTCGTATTAGGTTACTTGACGCGTTTGAAAGTGGTCAGCGAGGACTTGTTGTGTTTAACAGAAAATCCGACGAGCACAAATCTACCGGCTCAAAAAATAAATTGTGTTTATTACTCAAAGTTCTCCCTCACAATGTCCATTATGTCGCGGTGATCACTTGTTTCATCGATGTTACAAGTTCCGGAGCATAAAGGTTTCTGAAAGATATGAAGTAGCAAAGGGATCGCGCGTCTGTTTTAATTGTTTGTCACCTAACCACAATGCAAAGGGTTGTTCGTCAAGCAACTGTACTTTGCTACATTATGATGCAATTAAGCGAACATCAAATGTTCAACCTAAAAAGGAACCAACACAATCCCTAGTTAAAGACTCAACAGAAAATGATCAACCTTCTTCGTCCTTAGTATTATTATTAGTCGACATAAAAATTAGTTGTGTACAGAAATCAGTCATACATTATAAAAATAATGAGGGCAGTAATAGCACAGTGCTGGCGTTACATTGAACTAAAAATATCCTAAATTTCCAGGTTACAGTCTAGTACCTTTATCTATCACTTCCCTACGTGAAATAAAATTTGTTGACAATTGTACGCCCCATAAGCTGTGGTAGTCTATTACAGTTGTGATAAAAAATAACTAAATATGCCAAAACTGGAGTAGAGAAATATAAATACATTGGGTTTTTTTTTACATTTAATTAAATATTGTATTAAATAGTTTTGTTTGCGTTTAGGGAGAGGAACATTATGAGGAACCGCGCCCAAATGAACCGATATTCATAACAGAACACAGAGTAGACGAGGAGGTCGAAGAGGTCCCACAAGGACCAAAGCCGGATTTGGTAAGTCTAAAATACTAGAAATTGCCTATGGCCAAACTTTATTCCCCTTTTTTTACAATCCATAAATGCTTATTGACTAATTTCCTTAAAAGGGTTGGATAATTTTTCTTACCACTGGCTTTCCTGGTACCACACTTCGTTCCATTGAACTAAAAATATCCTAAATCTACAGATTACAGTCTAGTAGCTTTATGAATCGCTGCCCTACGTGAAATAAAATGTTGTACGATTGTACGCCCCATAAGCTGTGGTAGTCTATTACAGTGGTGATAAAAAATAACTAAATATGCCAAAACTGGAGTAGAGAAATATAAATACAATGGGTTTTTTTTTTACATATATTTAAATATTGTAGTAATTAGTTTTGTTTGCGTTTAGGGAGAGGAACATAATGTAGAACCGCACCCAATTGAACCTATATTAACAACAGAACACAGAGTAGACGAGGAAGTCAAAGAGGTCCCACGTGGACCAAAGCCGGATTTGGTAAGTCTAAAATACTAGAAGTTGACTATGGCCAAATTTTATTGCCCCTTTTTTTACAATCCATAAATGCTTATACACTAATTTCCTTAAAAGGGTTGGTTAATTTTTCTTCCCACTGGCTTTCCTGGTACCACACTTCGTTCCATTGAACTAAAAATATCCTAAATCTACAGGTTACAGTCTAGTAGCTTTATTAATCGCTTTCCTACGTGAAATAAAATGTTTTACGATTGTACGCCCCATGAGCTGTGGTAGTCTATTACAGTGGTGATAAAAAATAACTAAAAATGCCAAAACTGGAGTAGAGAAATATTAATACCTTGGGTTTTTTTTTTACATTTTATTAAATATTGTATTAATTAGTTTTGTTTGCGTTTAGGGAGAGGAACATAATTTGGAACCGCACCCAAATGAACCAAAACCAATCACAGTAAGTCTGAAATACTAGAAATATATTGTATGAACTTAAAGCCTTATCGATTGCATCCCTACGTGGAATATAAACTTTTGGCGACTGTTCGCCTTTTAAGCTGTGGTACTCACAGCTGGGTACTGTATTATAGTTGTAATATAAAAATAAATATGCCAAAACTGGAGTAGAGAAATATTATTACCTTGTGTCTTTTTTTTGCATATATTTAAATAATGTATTAATTAGCTTTGTTTGCGTTTAGGGAGAAGAACAGAGAAGAGTTGATATGGAGGACGAAGAGATCCCACAAGGACCAAGGCCGGATTTGGTAAGTCTAATATACTAGAAGTTTACTATAGTCAATTTTTTTTCCCCTCTTTTTACAATCCATAAATGCTTATTAACTAATTTTCTTAAAAGGGTTGGATAATTTTTCTTTATTTTGTTTTTTAATTGAAGTTTTTGGGGTTTAAAAAATCTGAAAATTAGACCACAGGTAAATTTAAAATATACAATTATATCAATTTTTTCTTTATTTTGTTTTTTCAGCGACGTTATATGGAAATGTTGGTTAGAGAAGAGGTAAGTACCAAAAATAAAAATTTGTCGTTTAATGAGATACTATGGGAATACGACCCTAGAATGCATGGACATTTAATCGACTATACTGGAAGATTCATTATGGATAAGACAATCAATTTCTATTAAACTATTTCGAATTTTGTAGTTTTTCAATTGAAAACTTTTGTTTATGTTATTTTACAATATGAGGTCGTATTCAAATATGTATCTTTCTGATTTTCTCTCAGAGCTCTATCAACTTTTAAAATTTAAATGGTAACATCTATGTATATTTTATTGGCTCTTTTAATTAGTTAAGTGCGGTAAAGTTGTAAAATTCTCCTTCCCCTCTCCATATTTATTACATATTTATTGTTATTTCTACAATTTTTAAGCAAATTATCGCTTATCTAAAAAGTTTATCAAATATTTATACATGGAACCTGAGTTTTAAGAGTTGATTACACCCTGGAAAGTTGTTAATAAAACAATTTTTTGATAATTTTCAGAGGAGGAACCATGCTTGTATGAGGTGCAAGGAGTTCGGGCACCTCGGGCACCAGTGCCATCTGCCCTGGGTGGAGTCCAAAGAAAGTCCCGAACATTATGCAAGAAGAACCAGGGGGCGCCGTAGGCGTTAGAGATCACTCTAGTGATCTCAGTACATGCACCGTTCTATAACCTGTTCGCTAAGAGAGCATGCCGGCCAGTGTTGGGCAAAATCGTAATCATAACTACCATTACGTTTATAATCATGAAAATTTTAAGGTGTGATTACGATTACGCCCAACACTGATGCCGGGTTTGCACGTGTAGACTGAAGACTAAGTAGCAAGACTAAGGCAGGCAGACAGAGCGGACTTACGGGGGAACGTTAGTCACATGCCGCAACCCAACGAAAATTGGCCGTTCTGCGCACCCCCCCCCCCCCCGTGGCACCAAGTGTGACTAACGTTTCCCCCGAAGTCCGCCCTGTCTGCCAGGCTTAGTCTTCAGTCTACATGCGCAAACCCAGCATGCTCTCTTAGCGAACAGGGTATAAAATGGTGCATGTACTTTTTAGCCTGGCTTTGATACCGGCACATCAAAGCCGACTAGGCCCTTATTTTGGTCGCCGGGGTTCCCACTCTAGCCGCATCTTCTCCGACTTCGATACCTCCTACCACTCTACCTCTAGTCCGCCAAATGCTTTTAATCTCCAGTTCTCCGGTTTTATCGGTCCAACCACCACTCCTTATGTCCTGGGTACTTGACCCTTTAGCACATCCGTCGTCACTCTCCTCCGGCCGCCTCTTGTTGGCGCATTGAGAGGTGGCGCAGACACTCTTATGGCGATCTCCTATCAACCTCGCTCCATTCCACAAGTTGCTCATGAACCTTACTCGCATGTCACTGGCCGGGCCAGTGGGAAAAGCCGGCGACATTTCGGCTACCGACTACCGTTTGACAGTGTTGGGCAAATGTAATCTGTTTAATTATTACGATAAATAATAGTAATCAGTAATCATAGTGTTAGATTAATACAATCATATAAATGTAATCATGATTACATTAATCTTTCAAATGTGATCATGAAATGATTAATGATTATATTTTTTTAACCGCCATAGGTTTTATGTATTACATAATACATATATAAAAAAAAATATATGGGATGTCTAAGACGATTTGACCTTTGCAATATCATCTAGACAATTATTATTATTTTGTAATAAGCCTGGGGCGGTTAAACAATTTTTTTTGTAATGTTTTCATGATTACAATTGAAAATATAATCATGATTACTGATTACTTTTACAAAATGATAAAATGATTAATGATTAATTTAATCATGATTACAATGTTGTAATCGATTACGTAATTCAATAATAAATTAATCGGTTACGCCCAACACTGCCGTTTGAAGGGCATTACTGCCAATATCATACTACAATATACATGTATTCTTTTTTTTGTCCCTTTAAGCATTTTTGTATTGTCGTACCTATTGCACCACACCTTCAGTTTTGCGCAGGCGAACCCTCCTACTTCTGATGTGATGTGGTGTAAATAGATGAATAAAAGCCATTTAAATACAAACTCCACCCCATTGCATTGTAATAACTTCAAAGTTAACATTATAAAATTTTTTTTTATAAAAATTGTTATAATATCTAATGTAAAAAAAAATATTATGTAAAACCATCTGGTTAAAATCATATTATTCTTGATAATATGTTGTATAATAATATACAATAACCGTAATGTTAATAAATACAGTACTAATTGCTAAACAAAAAAAAAATGTTTTTTATTTAACTAAAATACATTGATAATAATATACAAGGTAATGCATTGTTTAAAACCAATTGCGTAATGTAAACATTTTATAAAAAGTACAGTGTTGTTTAGGGCTTAAATTCATGTGAAATAAACACGTTGGGTATCCATCATCAGAGTGTAATTGATCTATGCGAGGACAAACAATATCTTCAAGGTTAATTATGTTAATATGTGATAAACTCATGTAAAATATCTTTTTTCTGTATTCCATATATGGTTGTAAATGTTAAAGCATTTAAAATTATTGA
Organism: Adelges cooleyi; assembly: GCF_023614345.1. Lineage (NCBI taxonomy): Eukaryota > Metazoa > Arthropoda > Insecta > Hemiptera > Adelgidae > Adelges > Adelges cooleyi. The sequence goes on along the minus strand of NW_026095916.1, from coordinate 125,137 downwards.
TAGTTCTTCCGCTTCATAATGAGGTGCCATTGAGTGAAGGTGTTTGGTTAGCCATTTGTTAACATTTTGTGTTTTAATGTTTAAAGATTGTGTAAAACAATCTTTAAATATCCAATGTTGTGTCACCCATGTGTCAGTTGCAATTACCGATAATTTTTTTATTAAGTATTTATTGTCTGACGTAATAATACTTGTCCGTTATCTCTTATCCCTTATCTCTCATCAGATAACAGCGTAACAAGAATGTCTAGAGGTCAGTCGGCTAGATGTCTGTTATGGTTTACCTTTGTGAAACAAAATTTGTTTGTAGTATGTTATATGTCAGTACACAGCGGTTCTGAGGGGGGTGCCGGGCTACGCCGGCCATGGTGTCGTGACATATTTTATATTAAATAGATAAGTTCATAATACATTCATATTTTTTTGATCCATATATTTAAATCCATAAATTGATTTTTTTTAGATGGCTAACCAACAGTTCATCCTACTAAATGATCATAATTAAAAATTTTAAAATAATTTTATTATTCATTATGTAGTATTAATTTTAAAAAATATAGCAAAATCTATAGTGTTAACTTTTTTAGAGTGGAGCGAATACTTATATTATACTTCTATAAATAATAAAATAATAAATTAAATGTTGATGTTGAATTTCAATATAAATTAAAAAATTTATTGTTCTTATTTTTGCTATTTTTATTCAGTGCTTCAGATATTATAATATTAATCATTTATTAAATGAAAAATTAGTTTCAATAAAAATGATAATATTTTAATAATAATAATAATATATTATTTTTTATGTTTTATGTTTTAATAATGCCCAATGTCTAAAATCACACCATATAAAAGAAAAATTAGTCAATATTAATAAGTGTCTAATTTAGTTCCATACATAAAAAAAATAGAAAATATTGCAAATCAAATATAACACAAAAACCCAAAAATAAGTTTTTTAAATTTAAAAGAACGTTTAACTCGCGTGGTGTCATTGGCCCGAGCTCAATATGAAAATAATGAGCAATAATCAGTATGAGCTTTATGTGTAAATGAAATATCAATAATAAAATGTATAGGTTAGCGAATAATTGTGTACAGCGAGCTACTTTACACGTGTAAGATAGGCAATTATGGCGAGCTCGGTCCAATGACGTCACGAGGCTATTCTAAATATCCTAATATCTCCTTAAATAATTTTTTTTTTTTGCATCGGATTTCGAACAAATCGTTTTTAATAGTTCTGACTACAGTAATTTAACATTTAATAATAATTAAAAACAATTGTTTTTTTTGTGTTGAGTGCTTCTTTAAAGAAATTGAAGAAGCGCCAATGTGCTACACCTCGTAGATTCCGAATTCGTACGGTCCGTGCTAATACGGTCTGTGTCATTTAAGATTCCGTAGAAGTACGGCCCGTGGTTTTACGGTTTTGTTTTTTCCGCGTTAGTACGGTCTGTAACAATACGGTCCGAGTGTTTATGGATTCCGTAAAAATACGGTCTGCCACATTACTGTCCGTAGCATTATTTTTTCCGAATTCATACGGTCCGTGACAATACTTTTTTTTCCGTATTTGTACGGTCCGTGACAATATTTTCCGTGACTTAACGGCCTCCCCGCGCAGACTTGTATGTAAACCTAACCTAACCTAACCTTGTGTGTATATATTTCCAAGTATATAAGTACTTGCATAAGACCGGTGACGAGTTAACGTATACAACGATTTGTTTTTAAAAAATCGATCAGCACATAAAAAAATACCACGACGTCGTCGTGTCGGCGATGATAGCGTAAAATCCTCTAAACAATATTTCCTTATAATAATATTACTATGACGTATCTTAAGACAATCTTAAGACCATGGGCCGTCGCGTACTACCGCACAGCTGAAAGAATATTGTGACCCACACTGCAAAAGCAAGTACTTTGGGTAAACAACGATTTAAAAAGTTGTTGTAACAAATCGAGTTTCGTTTGCATAGAGTTGTTTTCTATTCAAATCTTTAATTTAAACAGGGCAAGATGTTTTTTAATGTACGGTATTAATACTAACCTAACCGCCACCACGTGGTACAGGTAGAGTTAAGCGGGACAAATGTAAAAGCGTTTTTTTCAAATGTCAGTAAAAGTATTGAGTTAAAGCTAAAAGTAATTGTCGACGGTATCTAAAAATAGCTTCACTACATATGTTCTGTTGTATAACGGTATTAATAAAAACGATCCGATAACATGCGATATTTCTACAAAATATATTTGCATAAAAAAACAAACCAGTAAACTTGTAAAGTACAAATTCATATTATTTTACAATATTATGTAGTATGTGTTCCAAGTTGGTATAAGACGGGTTACGCACCATGGCTGTGGCGTACAGCTGCTTGGAGCATATACAATTAGTTTATACAATAATAATATAAGTTATGTGAAAATTGTTAATGTATGATAACATTATATGATATGTGAACGTTTCAAATGAATAACAATATAAATTACAATGACACTGACGATTATCCATACTAGAAACATCGGCAGAAATACCATGATAGTCAGAAGTTTCAGCAACAGTGCATAAGAAGTCAATACAAGTAGCCACGGTGCAATAGCCGTGAGTAAGAGTACCAGTATGACAATACTAGCAAAAATCAGCACAATAGCTACTGCACTGACCACAACACCGTAACACACCTTTGCGAATAGGCCTTTGCCCATTTCTCGGATGCCAGTCAGAAAGGTCGTTCCAACAACCTGTTAAATACATTCGAAGAATACAGCGATAGAGTTAAATTCAACAATTAATTTTAAAATTACAAGTTCTGGTCGGTGGGGTAGGTATGTAACTGTTAAAAACAAAATAATATGTAAATTTCTATGAGAAGTTTATTACCTGTGTGTCGACCTGCAGGATCGGCAAATTTGGTTTTCCAAATTCAATAAGTGAAGTTCTGTCAAGGTTTTTGACTTCGGGCAACACCATGTCAAAACCCGGGTAGGAAATCATATCTACACTGCAGTGTAAATGGCGGCTGTCCATCGTCAAATTCCAACTGACTTGTTCTTCCTTATATAACTTTTTGAGAGAAGTATTTTATATTTTAATAGATTTCGGAGAAACTTTTAAGCGCAAAATATTTAAATTTCTATGAGAAGTTTATTACCTGTGTGTCGACCTGCAGGATCGGCAAATTTGGTTTTCCAAATTCAATAAGTGAAGTTCTGTCAAGGTTTTTGACTTCGGGCAACACCATGCCAAAACCCGGGTAGGAAATCATATGTACACTGCAGTGCAAATGGCGGCTGTCCATCGTCAAATTCCAATTGACTTGTTCTTCCTTATATAACTTTTTGAGAGAGGTATTTTATATTTTAATAGATTTCGGAAAAACTTTTAAGTGCAAAATATTTAAATTTCTATGAGAAGTTTATTACCTGTGTGTCGACCTGCAGGATCGACAAATTTGGATTTCCAAATTCAATAAGTGAAGTTCCGTCAAGGTTTTCGACTTCAGGCAACACCATGTCAATACCCGGGTAGGAAATTATATCTATACTGCAGTGCAAATGGCGGCTGTCCATCGTCAAATTCCAAATGACTTGATGTAGTCCTGATTGGCTCATTGTTCCAATCAACACAACGATCATCAACACAAAAACCGTATAATACAATTTATACATATTGTATTAGTTGTTAGAAATCCTTCGAAACAGGAAAAATTAGAAAAAACGGTTCGGAGAAATATGTTGTTTTACACTGAAATGGTGCGGAGATACAAATGTAATATTAACATCAATAATAACAGTTACGATATAAACAAGCCGTTTTTAATACATATGTACCTATATTTAGAGTATTTGCCAGCATATAAATAAGTATATAATATGTTTTGAAATAACATATGTGTTACTTTTTCTTTTTTGAGTGCCGTAATCGTTAGACTTATCTTCTAAGATTAATTTCCAACCCATAAATTGTATGAAAAAAATTGTGTTTTATTTTATAAAATATTATTTTACACCAATTCCTTATAACTATAGGTATATTGTAGGAAAATGTATTTATTATTTTATCGGTTGAGCCCTGCATTAATTCACTTTCAAAATAATTGTAATTTTTCAGTTTTTTTACACGTGTATTGTTCAAATAATAACATGTTTTCATATGAAACTAAAAAAAAATGAGAAGCTTCTCTAAAAAAGATTCTATCAATTTAAAAAAAAATATTATGCTTCTAGTACACATTTTATAAAAGCGATACCAAAAGATCTGATTTAGCTTTACTGATTTATTCTATAAAATTATAAATATATATTTTATGATGAATATACTTGATACTTATATGCACAAGTGTAATTTCATAAAATGCTTATATGCGATAATGCAATTTTTTTTGCGCGACCCCCTCCCTCATTTTTTTCCAATAACTAAAAATAATAATTCATGCATAATTGTCTGAAATCGGGTGAAACTGTTTTTTCAAAAGATATTAGTTTTTAGCCATAGAATTAAAATTTTTGGGACTTCACATTGCACTTAAGAAATATTGTAAGCATTTCAAAAATGTCCTTATTTTGTCAATTACGTATATTAATGACTACGAACTGTCTGTTTATAAGTGAAAAATATTGTTAAAGTCTCCAAATACATTATAACTATTATTTTAATAAAGTTTCTTTTTTACAGTCTGAAATTGTTTTCTACTGTACTCACTTACAACTTGTAGCACTAACTGTTAATTTTACAATTCGTGTATTAAAAAAACAAGTTCTTAATACTTGTACATTTAATGGCAATTTACTTACTGTTACTTAATTTGAATAATTATTAATTAAATGAATGTTCTCAGAAATAGCCAAGGAACCAAATGTCTATTTGAAACATGAAAAAATGAGTCATAGTGTACACGTCATTATATGACCTTTTTTACACCGTCTGGTGTAGATAAATAATTGTACCTACTACAACTTTGTGTTCAAATCTAAGGAGTTATTACGAAAATTAAAAATGTTATTGTCATTATCGATGGTTATTAGTAAAATAAAAACTTTAATAATCCTATCATATAATATACTACTTGAATTTCAAATGTATTAATTTCGTACATTATAAATAAGGTGTTAAACTTAAAGATTAAATATATAAAATGGGTTATCAGCAATGTTGAATATGTTATAATCATTTTAAATAGACTTAGTTAGGAAATGAAATCCTCTTTTAGGGACTTAAAGCTATAAAGGTGTGCAAAGTACACCAAGTAGGTCAGTACAGTGGGGTCAATGCGTAATGGATCAAAGCATGGTGGGTACGTAGATATCAAGACAGATAACCAATATTTGGTTTAAGGGAAGACCCAAATTTTGAATTACTGAAATTAAAAAAAATTACATATTAGGCTATAATTAATCTATAAATATATATATATATATATATATATATATATATATATATCAGAAATGTTTAAGAGTTTATAATTATTTTGAATAGACTTCTTAAAGATCTAAAAGTCTAAAAAATAAGTAGAAAAAATACGTGATTAAGTATTGTTTTTGTACATAAGACAAAAAAAATATTAAGGTTACATAGTATTTAAAAACAACAACTTGTTTTTTATCATTCGTAGGCTGTAGCCAAGATTATTAATTCTAAAATTTCAACCTATATTGAAATAACAATATACATATACAGGGTGATCCAACTAACGTAAGACACTCATTTTCTCTGAAAGTATAAATATTTTGCGAATTTTTTTTTTCCTAAAATTTTAGGTACATATTTAGCTACATTTTTCAATATTTAGAAAAATTTTATCTTCAACCCTTATACGTTAAATAAGTACGAACCTCGTTTTTTCAAATGGGAACATATGTTTTAAATTCCATAAATATAAAGACAAAAAATCTAATAAAATGTTAGCGTTTGAATTTTTAATTTTCATCCATTTGTTCGCTGTTTATGACTTTGTAAAGATTTGAATTTTTGTCTATATTTCTTAATAATTTCATTCGATTCGACAAAGACAAGTAGTTTTATTACGACGGTCATCACATCAAATATAATAATAATTTGATGTTAACGCATTCCGTATCATAATCAGATATAATAAATAACCACACATTATTAGACGAAAGGTAGACTGTTACGGATAACGGACTTTACACTTTAACCTAATCTAGCTGGAGCTAGTCATTAGCTGGTTATCTCGGATAACAATCTAGTATCTAAACTATGCATCAGTTACCACGGAATAATCGAGTGACCAGTACCCATAATATATTTTATTATTTGTACATAACCTCTGTCGCTAACAAATTTTAACTTCACAGTTCACACATTTTCCATTAGTGAAATGAGAAATTACAAACTTAATTAAAAAATGTTAGTAAATTTACATTTTACTTTATAGTAAATACGATAGCATGCTCATTGTAGTTAAGTCATAACTCGTTATTTTATAGTTTTTGAAATATTTGCATAAATATATCAATTGATAATATTTGCTCTCGACTTTATTTTGACGTTACATTCTTGGACACACCATTAATTTAATAGGTAAGTGTATTAAAGTTTAATAGATAATTTAATACAATACGAATTCAATTAGCTTTTTTATTTTAGGTTGAATGCTTTTTTCCGAAAATCTTTTATCATTTAAAAATCAATGTTATCATGTCAGAAATATCTATGGCGTTGAGAATAGGCTATACCAATTACTATGGAAATGTCTTTTCAATTGGACCCAAGACTGAAGACCTTACAATTTTAAATCAAGGTGTAAATTATACATATAAAGCATTAATTTAATAGGTAAGTTTATTAGAGTTTAATGGGTAATTTAATTCAATACGATTTCAATTAGCTTTTTTAATTTAGGTTGAATGCTTTTTTACTGAAAATATTTCATCTTTTAAAAACCAATGTTATCATGTAAAATTGGTTTTGAGTATGACATATCAATTGCTATGGAAATGTCTTTCCAATCGGACCTAAGACCTTACAATTATATATCAAGGTGTAAATTATAAGTATAAAACATTTATTTCTAATGTGACATTTTTTCATGTGAATGTATAATATCAACACTAAGCAATTTGAATGAAAAGTGTGTTGTGTTAACTTAAAATAATTATTAATGCATGTATTTGTGTATGTGGGTTGATAATACTCATATACCCGTTTCATTTATTTTTAAAAATATCAGTAATTAATGTATGAATTTCATACTACTACATACAAGGAATCGCTTCTTGATTATACCAATATTTATAATAATATGTAAGTATATTATTTTTATTTGATTAAACTTATCTAAGGTAGTTCAAATGTCTGCTTTCAGTTTAGTTATTTCTTACAATGATATAACCCATATATTGTGTGTCTGACATACATTACGGATATTTTATCATAAAGTTTTAGCTATAACTGACACAGGTATTTGGCTATCAAAGTTAAATTTTATATCAAATTTATTAATATACAATAATTCTCTCTTTTAAAAAGTAGTAATTCTATTAATTTGTATTTAATGAATTCAGTAAATCAAGTAAATTATTTTTTTGAACTTGCCTAAGATAATTCTTATAGTTAATTTTATTTATTGAATTTTGATTTTGTTAGATTTGTTTAATTACCAACGATTGTTAAAAGAAAAAAATTTAAATCAGTATTATAGAAGTTGAACAATTTCAAATGTATAGATATTGTTTTTGTTTAATATTTTTGATTGAATATTTTCAAAATAGTAACATTTGTAATTTTTAAATTTATTGTTGTATTAATAATTAGTTTATGAATATTTTATTAGTTAAATACTTATGTTATCAGACAAAAGATTATTATTGTTCTTTAAATGTTATACTATTCTATATATTTGTCGTTGAAATTTATCAACACAATTGTTTGACTATGTGTTATCAATGTTCAAATTTTGTAAAATACACAGTAAAAATTAATAAAAATTGTTTTTAACTCTTTAAAGTAGGAAAATTGTCGCATACGCATTACAGCAAATATTCTTTTAACCATTATTTGCATCATTAAAGGTAAACAAATTTTATTTTTAACAACTATGCATTATAAGTTAGTATAATTGATTTTATAATTATTTGTGTTCATACATAAATATAGTATACATGTATGTATGTGTATAAAATCGGACAAACTTGTCGCGTACAAATTCCATAAAATTTAAATCCTTAATAATGTGTTTTATTTCAGAATAATTGTTAAATTTAGATACTACAATTTAGCTAAGTCTATTTTTGATTTAATATTGCCACTTTTACATAATATTAGTAAAACGTACCCGTTATAATAGTTTAATAATGTCAATACTTTAATTTGTATAGTAAACAAGGAAATATCAAATAATGGTTTTCTTTTTAAACAACTAAAATCTATTAAGCTTTTAATTTTCTAGATATTAAATAGTGAAGAAAATAATAAAAATAAGAAAATACTGACTATACATAAAATCAAAATAGCAGATTCAACTGTAAAAGAATTAACTTTTCAATTTGAAATTTTTGAAACAGACATATTTTATTATAAAGGCTTTAGAATCACTATTATTATAACATTATACACCTTATAAGTTATAATAATAATTAGTAAGTACTAATAAAAAGATAAGAACATATAAACTATTTAATTTAATAGTTATTAATAAAATAAAAAAGACAAGTTCTGATAATTTAATGTTTGCGTGACACAAACCCTAACTTTATTTCTGAAGTTTGAGTATCACTGTGTGATTTTGTGTAATTGAGTCACAAACTATTGATCCATATTTTTATTAACGGGATCTTAATAAGAAATAACTTGACTTAAAAAAAAATGAAATATCAATGATGTTGAAAAATTTACCGTTACAGAAAAATCAAATCTTTTTTACCAACAGGATGAGGAAAACAGAAAAAAAGTAAAAGTACTTTGAATCACAGTTTGGAACTACCGGCTTAAATTAAGTTGATAATTAATACAATTTCAAACTTAACTGTGATTTTGTTGTAGGTTCCTAATACACTGTTTACAAAAACATCTAGTCTTTAGACAACTTAATCATTTAAACACAGTCCATCAAAAAATATATACATCACACATTATTCTAACATAAGATCAGAAAAAAAATTAAATAAAAAAAAAACAAGATTCGAATACTGTTACTTAACAAATATATATTTTTTTAGTTCATAGTTTTTACAAGTAATTAACAAAAAATAATATTATTTTATAAAATTAAAAAAAAACTTTATATAGAACATAACACATTATTCTAACAACAGATCAGAAAAAAAATGATTTAAAAAAAAAAAAAACAAGATTTCATAATACACTCTTTAGGCATTATGATTGCTTTGGTCAGCTATTATATATTATATTTTTATTATATCAATATTATTATATAAATTATATAATGGCCTTTGCTGCCGAGGGTAATAATAATAAAAAAAAATATATTTGTATTCAAAACTTGTTTTTTTTTTCTAATCTATTGTTAGAATAATGTGTTATGTAAGTATATCGAAATTGTTCGCAACTAAATGAGGAATAAATTAAAAATATTTTATACTCCTAAAAAAAATATTTTAGAGTACTATTAAGTAGTATTAAGGGTGTATATATATATCAATGTTTTCACAATTTTTACATTCTAAGGCTTAAATTAGTTGGATAGTAGTTATTTTGTAAAAAAAAAAAATAAATACCGGTTTATTCCTCTTTTTCTAATGATGATTTTGTATACAACCAACATTTTGTTTAAAACTGATATTTATACCTTAAAAAAATTAAAAACTAAAAAAAAAAATCTTTTAAAAATTGATACCTACAAAATGATTTATTTTATAAAGACCACATAATGGCACCTTAAAATTGCAAACAGTAATTTGCTTTGTATCTATTTTTTTTTTGCATTAGGTAAACAAAAGTCGGAGGAAAAAAATTATAAGAGTATTACACGTCAGTACAATATGTAATTTTTTGTATAAAATAGTTTAAACAATAATAACAATAATGAAGTAAATGTCTGGTGTTATTTCTGAATTAGAAAAAAACATTTTTTTCTTTAGTGTCTTTAATCTCAGCTTCAGTGTACATTATTCATTGAATTTTTAAATTCCTCAATGGATACTTAACGTTAATATTTTTAAGTGTAAATATAAATCTTATACTTTTCACCCCAATCAATGCACGTTTTTCATCATTATGTTGTTACATTATTGTAAACGATTTTTTTTTTAATTAATTTAAAACTGCATTCAAGTTATTTTTGAAAATAACACACATTTTATTATTATTTTTTCTACATACCATAATGGTCAATTTATCGTTAGCAAACATTTAATTTGATTTATAAACATTTTTGGATTTAGCGGATATGCTTCATAAGGAGTCAAACGGTCAGTATATATGTTTTGAATATATACACTAAAAAATTGTATACCTGTTAAGTGTAATTTTTCTTCTTCTTAATATTGTTGTTGGACACGAGCTTGATATTTTATTTCTAGAATGTCTTAATGGCTAGTAAATTGTGTGCAATTTTAAAAGTATCTACTTTAAAATAACCTAGTGTTCTGATAACTCTGAATGTTTGTAGAAGACAGAAGTGTAGAAGAAAAAGCAAAAAAGATGGGCCAAATATGTGCGAAATGTTTAAAGAAGTGTGCAAATAAAGGCGAAGATGCTGTGTGTTGCATACCTTATTTTTGTTGTATTGTATGTAGTTTCCGTGACTCAAAACCATTGAACACCTAGGTAGGCTATTCCTTATTTAAAATGTTTCTAATTAAAAAAAAACTTATATAATTACTATTGTAGTTCACTGTGGTAATTATTAAAATAAAGTAACTTTTTTCCGATAAAGGAATATAACAAATTTGATGTAATACGTTCAGATTTATAAAAACAAAAGCACATATTTAATGCGCCATTAGAAATTAGATGTTAAATAATTGATTTAGCTGAAAGAGTTTAACGCAAATCTTTATTATACTAAATTTTCCAAAATAATTTATACATTACTTGTGAATAACATATTTTAAAAGGAAATTTATTTAATGTATCATATGAATATACACAATTCCTTTCGATTCCCATACAATCGTTTATCAAATTGTGTATAAAATGTATTAAAACCAAAAATAATGTATTTCACTTAACCGTAATTAACTATTACTATTTAGAAATGTTTTGCCTTTTTGTTAATTACACATTTTAATTATTATTGACTGAAAATCACACATTTGTTTACTCATTTTTGTGTATTGAAGACAGTAATATTATTACTGGAAACATTTTTACAACAAAAAATTAAGTAAAAATATAGCTATAAATTCGTGTTTGACAAAACTATTATGTTTTAGAGGAACTCGTCAAAAATTAATATTACTTATGTTACATAAGTTATGTAAATAGGTATAGTTGATTTAACCAAATTGTCAGTTAACCATTTTAATTTCCCATACTAATTTTAAAATTCTTAAGATTAAATTTATAATTTATTTTATCATTTAGATTTCTATAATCATGTTTTAAAACTGCAACTCATCCGATTCTTACACCATGTCACACTGTCAACCTGCTGAGCAGTTCACTTTAATAAACATTCTATTATTATTATCTATCAGTTGTCAAGCAAAGGAGTGTGGTTGTTTCATAACGTTTTTCAGTGTCTAAAACATTATCCAACAAAAACTGTAACCATGTTAACGAATGCGCATATATTATATGAAACAAAATTCAAATCTATAACATGTGAAAAAAAATATACAGCTACAATTAAAATAGGTAGTAAAATCGTCAAACCAGTTGAGCAAAGACAGAAATATACATTTTATTATAAAACTAATATTCTAATTTCTTATACAAGTGTAAAAATAAATTATAACAAATAAAAAATACAATTTAAACAATTAATATTGTACAGAATAGAGAACAAAATATAATTCAAAAACAAATGTTAAATATTATGTAAAAAAAAAAACATATATATAACATATATGTTTTATATGTAAGAAAAATCAATCAAAAAACGAAAACATGGTAAATAATAAACTTTGCGAATTAAATGTATACAAAAATCAAAAAATTATTACTAAAATTTAATATTTAGTAAACAAAGCAATAAACGAAAAAAACAATAGTTTTAAGGTAAAATTGAACTGAAAAAGTAGGATAATAGTAAAACAAAGCGTACAACAAAAGCTAAACATAACAATTAACAACGAACCCGTATAAGTTCGTCAGGGGTACAGTCCATGAGCTGATTTATGGAAAACTTGATCTGAAAAAATAGTAACAGTGAAACATAGAGCGTGTACAACAAAAGCTAAACATGACAATTAACAACGGACCCGTATAAGTTCGTCAGGGGTACAGTCCATGGGCTCTGCGTCCGTCGATTCCCAGTCCATGGGCTCCGCGTCCGTCGATTCCCAGTCCATGGGCTCCGCGTCTGTTGTCGATAGTTCCCAGCTCGTGGGTTTATCAACATGACGCCAGTCCATTGGCTCGTGGTTTGAAGTCCCGGAAATTAGGCCAGCCAAAGCTGGCGGTGTATTAAAGAGCCATTTCATTACGGACTCCTGTTCCATCCTCAGTACGTCCCACTGGGAACGGCCAGGAATCGACCGAAACGGCGAGGAATGCTCTTCAGGCATCGCGTAAAACATACTTGGGGAAAAAATTACTGGTGTGTGTAGAAAATTGTAGAAAATTGTGCGTAATTGAAACGGTGGCGGGCAAGTGAAAAGTAAACGTATTCAAACGTCGAGGGTAGCTAGACAACGGCAGAGAAAACTAGCCTTGACGACCAAAAATACATAATTACTTGGATTATTATTTATTACCGTCTTTTAATAGAACGGTTACTATGATGATTGAAATAACCTTTTGTTTTTTTTAAATAGTTTATTCAATTTAAATTAATATATATTTTATACTTCAAAAATCTGTATTTAAGGGGCAATTTGAGTTGAAAATTTAGAAGATAATACTATAAGATGCAATGTTCAACAAATGACTGAATTTTTAAATCTCATTCTAGCCTAATTGATTGTTGTCCTCATCTGTTGGTAAAGTTTGTCCGTTCAGTATGCTTAAGTCGCCTGTTAAATGATATTATAAATAACTGGGCGACATTGTCTTTTTGAATAATATAAATATAAAACGCTGCCTTTTTTTTTTTTGTAATTACTGATATACAGGGTGATCCAACTAACGTAAGACACTCATTTTCTCGGAAAATATGAATATTTTGAAAAAACATTTTTTCCTATTCTTTTAGGTATAAGTTTTACTACATTTTTCAATGCTTCGAAAATTTTTATTTTCATCCCTTATACGATAAAAAGGGTCTAAGTTCACGTTTTCAAATGGCAACATATGTTTTTAATTCCATAAATTTGTAGGCAAAAAATTTAAAAATATGTTATCGTTTGAATTATTAATTTTTATCCATCTAGTCGTTAGCTATGACTTTGTAAAGATATTACATTTTCTCTTAAATATTGTTATATTTCTTTGGTTTTCCAAAGACCGGGAGCCAATAAAATACGTATTTATGATCGCATTGTCCGATAGATGAGTACACAGATAACCAAACACAATAAAATGTTTTGTGATATTTTGTTTGACCAGCGTTTCATATTTATAGATTACCGACTTTTCTAACACACCGTCATGACAGGTAGGTTGACAGACCTATATTGACAGCAGCTAACGAATGGCTATTTAACCACAACAATCAAAAACCGTGGTACAAGTAGGTTGATAACTGCTGCTATGATGATAATACAAAATATTATTATCATTAGTTATCATATTTTTCTACTATCTATGTTCTACATTCAGCAAGTAACAGCACAGTACAACAGATCATTATTATGCTATTTGAAAATTATAATTTTTAGTTTTTATAGGTAGTAAACAATAGCTTTAAAATTTGGCTTACAATCTCATAAGTGCATACATTGAATGGACACGCGTCGCGAAGCGTTACTATTATTTGTTTAGTTATGTTCAATTTATTCAAAATATGTTCTGTGCTCAAATAATTGTTTTAAACAATTTACACTAAATAAGGAATTTTGGATTTAATTTGCTTACTATTTTAATTCTACAGTAAATATTTAAAATGTTGCTTATTTTACATTTATAACTAACTTTTTTTTATTATATAAACAACTTTATTAATAAAAAATAATGCAATAAAGTGGACTGTGTTTAAATGATTAAGTTGTCTAAAGACTAGATGTTTTTGTAAACAGTGTATTAGGAACCTACAACAAAATCACAGTTAAGTTTGAAATTGTATTAATTATCAACTTAATTTAAGCCGGTAGTTCCAAACTGTGATTCAAAGTACTTTTACTTTTTTTCTGTTTTCCTCATCCTGTTGGTAAAAAAGATTTGATTTTTCTGTAACGGTAAATTTTTCAACATCATTGATATTTCATTTTTTTTTAAGTCAAGTTATTTCTTATTAAGATCCCGTTAATAAAAATATGGATCAATAGTTTGTGACTCAATTACACAAAATCACACAGTGATACTCAAACTTCAGAAATAAAGTTAGGGTTTGTGTCACGCAAACATTAAATTATCAGAACTTGTCTTTTTTATTTTATTAATAACTATTAAATTAAATAGTTTATATGTTCTTATCTTTTTATTAGTACTTACTAATTATTATTATAACTTATAAGGTGTATAATGTTATAATAATAGTGATTCTAAAGCCTTTATAATAAAATATGTCTGTTTCAAAAATTTCAAATTGAAAAGTTAATTCTTTTACAGTTGAATCTGCTATTTTGATTTTATGTATAGTCAGTATTTTCTTATTTTTATTATTTTCTTCACTATTTAATATCTAGAAAATTAAAAGCTTAATAGATTTTAGTTGTTTAAAAAGAAAACCATTATTTGATATTTCCTTGTTTACTATACAAATTAAAGTATTGACATTATTAAACTATTATAACGGGTACGTTTTACTAATATTATGTAAAAGTGGCAATATTAAATCAAAAATAGACTTAGCTAAATTGTAGTATCTAAATTTAACAATTATTCTGAAATAAAACACATTATTAAGGATTTAAATTTTATGGAATTTGTACGCGACAAGTTTGTCCGATTTTATACACATACATACATGTATACTATATTTATGTATGAACACAAATAATTATAAAATCAATTATACTAACTTATAATGCATAGTTGTTAAAAATAAAATTTGTTTACCTTTAATGATGCAAATAATGGTTAAAAGAATATTTGCTGTAATGCGTATGCGACAATTTTCCTACTTTAAAGAGTTAAAAACAATTTTTATTAATTTTTACTGTGTATTTTACAAAATTTGAACATTGATAACACATAGTCAAACAATTGTGTTGATAAATTTCAACGACAAATATATAAAATAGTATAACATTTAAAGAACAATAATAATCTTTTGTCTGATAACATAAGTATTTAACTAATAAAATATTCATAAACTAATTATTAATACAACAATAAATTTAAAAATTACAAATGTTACTATTTTGAAAATATTCAATCAAAAATATTAAACAAAAACAATATCTATACATTTGAAATTGTTCAACTTCTATTATACTGATTTAAATTTTTTTCTTTTAACAATCGTTGGTAATTAAACAAATCTAACAAAATCAAAATTCAATAAATAAAATTAACTATAAGAATTATCTTAGGCAAGTTCAAAAAAATAATTTACTTGATTTACTGAATTCATTAAATACAAATTAATAGAATTACTACTTTTTAAAAGAGAGAATTATTGTATATTAATAAATTTGATATAAAATTTAACTTTGATAGCCAAATACCTGTGTCAGTTATAGCTAAAACTTTATGATAAAATATCCGTAATGTATGTCAGACACACAATATATGGGTTATATCATTGTAAGAAATAACTAAACTGAAAGCAGACATTTGAACTACCTTAGATAAGTTTAATCAAATAAAAATAATATACTTACATATTATTATAAATATTGGTATAATCAAGAAGCGATTCCTTGTATGTAGTAGTATGAAATTCATACATTAATTACTGATATTTTTAAAAATAAATGAAACGGGTATATGAGTATTATCAACCCACATACACAAATACATGCATTAATAATTATTTTAAGTTAACACAACACACTTTTCATTCAAATTGCTTAGTGTTGATATTATACATTCACATGAAAAAATGTCACATTAGAAATAAATGTTTTATACTTATAATTTACACCTTGATATATAATTGTAAGGTCTTAGGTCCGATTGGAAAGACATTTCCATAGCAATTGATATGTCATACTCAAAACCAATTTTACATGATAACATTGGTTTTTAAAAGATGAAATATTTTCAGTAAAAAAGCATTCAACCTAAATTAAAAAAGCTAATTGAAATCGTATTGAATTAAATTACCCATTAAACTCTAATAAACTTACCTATTAAATTAATGCTTTATATGTATAATTTACACCTTGATTTAAAATTGTAAGGTCTTCAGTCTTGGGTCCAATTGAAAAGACATTTCCATAGTAATTGGTATAGCCTATTCTCAACGCCATAGATATTTCTGACATGATAACATTGATTTTTAAATGATAAAAGATTTTCGGAAAAAAGCATTCAACCTAAAATAAAAAAGCTAATTGAATTCGTATTGTATTAAATTATCTATTAAACTTTAATACACTTACCTATTAAATTAATGGTGTGTCCAAGAATGTAACGTCAAAATAAAGTCGAGAGCAAATATTATCAATTAATATATTTAAAAAATTATAAAATAACGAGTTATGACATAACTACAATAAGCATGCTATCATATTTACTATAAAGTAAAATGTAAATTTACTAACATTTTTTAATTAAGTTTGCAATTCCTCATTTCACTAATGTAAACGTGTGAACTTCGAAGTCGAAATTTGTTAGCGATGAGGTTATGTACAAATAATAAATATAATGCGATTTTGTACAAATAATAAAATATATTATGGGTACTGGTCACTCGATTATTCCGTGGTAACTGATACATAGGTTAGATACTAGATTGTTATCCGAGATAACCAGCTAATGACTAGCTCCAGCTAGATTAGGTTAAAGTGTAAAGTCCGTTATCCGTAACAGTCTACCTTTCGTCTAATAATGTATGGTTATTTATTATATCTGATTATGATACGGAATGCGTTAACATCAAATTATTATTATATTTGATGTGATGACCGTCGTAATAAAACTACTTGTCTTTGTCGAATCGAATGAAATTATTAAGAAGTATAGACAAAAATTCAAATCTTTACAAAGTCATAAACAGCGAACAAATGGATGAAAATTAAAAATTCAAACGCTAACATTTTTTTAGATTTTTTGTCTTTATATTTATGGAATTTAAAACATATGTTCCCATTTGAAAAAACGAGGTTCGTACTTATTTAACGTATAAGGGTTGAAGATAAAATTTTTCTAAATATTGAAAAATGTAGCTAAATATGTACCTAAAATTTTAGGAAAAAAAAAATTTGCAAAATATTCATACTTTCAGAGAAAATGAGTGTCTTACGTTAGTTGGATCACCCTGTATTTATAAATATATACTAATTATAGCTTTCAATTTTCATTAAAAACTGTCACGACGATTGACAAAATTCTTAATACGTAGGAGGTATTATGGCTCACAACATAATATAAACAATAATAGATCAAATAATAAATAAACCAAAAACAATTAAAATAGCTAATAGTAACAATATATTTATAACAAAAACAATAACAATGTCATACATTCAATAAAAAAAAGTCTGCATTGTTAAGATGGTTACATCAACTTAATTACAAAAAACATTTTTTTTGTTTTTGTTTACGTTAAATCGCTTACACATCTAATGATTGTAGTAAAATTTAATTAAAATTAAAGAGCATCGATTAAACACTAGCAGTTGCACTTACATGGCCTATCGAGTTACAATTACTCTACTTAATGCAATTTATTTACAAACTGATCAAATGAATAACGGTCAATCACATTTGTAGGGCCTATCGCCCAGTGGGCACGCATCCGTGTTGTGCGAATTGGGATTTTCGAGAAAATGATTTTAAACACACATAACATTTGTGAGCCATCTTTCCACCAGTGTGCGAGTGTTTGTGTTTTGTGCAACGACTTTAAGCAAATATCACAGCTATAAGGCTTTTCACCAGTGTGCATGCGTCTGTGGTTTGCAAGGGTCAATTTATAAGAAAAATCTTTACAGCACACATCACAATTGTAGCGTTGGCTGATGTTTTCGGTATTTTCTTTGGTCACTTCATTAGTCATATGATTGACACCATAACAAAATATTACGAAGTCTAACAATAAATAATAACGTTTTACAAAAATTATTATTTACATAATTTTATACAGCAAACCATTTATTTTTGTTTATCATATTATTGGCTAAAATGTATTTTACTTTTAATTAATATTGTGAGTGAAACTTGAAAAAAACCATAATTTGCATTATATGTTTTAAGGATATACTAAAAAAAAAGGGGAGTCAATTTCTAGGTTACTATATTGTGCGAATAAACCAACTTCCCCCTGTCCTAATATTCTCTATCCTCACTATGCAGGATTTTTTTGTCAGTTGCTTCTCTTCTTCATAATTGAAAGCAATCATAAAACTATCACTGATTATTTAAAAGTATATAAATTGATAGACTGCGGAAAAGACGTAACCTACTTAAATAATACAATTCTATTTTCTTCTTTTTGTTTCATTGAACCTACATCGATTGCAGGAATACCGTTGTGTGATGTTGTAATATGATGTTTCAATCCCTCTTTAGACGTAAACGACTCTAATCACAAATCGCATTTCTCTTCCACCAAGCTGTTTGTTACTTGCATGACCTGTCCAATGGTGTCGTTTTTTCTACTTGTAATAACAATTCAAAACAATATTATTCAATTACATCAATTTAGTGTTCAATATTAGTTCTGTTGATCAAATGTTTTTTTCAAATTTTATATATTATTTAAAAATTAATTAAGATACTCTGAAAATTGGAAATTTAACAATTTTTTTTTTTTACCCAGAATACTAATACAATTACATTTAGATGAAAATATGATCAAACTCGATAGTGTTATTATTTTACTCTAGAAAATGTGGTAACAACAACTCTATCTGATAACACTATCAGCCTATCATTGTTGGTATGAACGCTTACCTAGTAATCTAAACTGACAAAAAGGTGCAGACAAATTCAAATGACGCCGTCTCGTTGTGACTTACTCGTTTAGCCAGTATGTCATCTAAAGCCAATAATTGTTAGTCCTTACAACATAAAATATACAGTATATATTTTTAAATTATCTAGAACATATTGATATTAGTTTTAGATATATCTTACCGTTAAAGAGGGTAGGAACAGCATTATCCGTTAACCTGTTTTTATGATTAACATTCAGGAACATTTTGTCTTCAAAATGATTCTGACATATTATCTGAACATCTTCAACGATGACGTTTTTGCCAGCCAATTCGGGGACACAATTATTAATCCACATTGCACGTCTAGAACCAAAAAAAAATTATATCAGTGCAAAATACACATCATAAAGCATTTCTCCAGTATGGATACGTTTGTGTACTACAAGGTAAGATTTTGTACGAGTAGTAAAGTACTTGACGCATACGTCACATTTGTACAGTTCTACTGCAATAGGCACTCGTTCGTTATTTGTGAGTGAAGTCTTGCATACATATACACGAGTATTGTGGACATAAATTAAATGACAGACTATTTGCCTTACGGCAAAAAACATTTTTTCACACTAACCGCATTGATATTTGTCCGAATGTTCATAGGTTTTTGTTAGATGATTAATTACATCAATTATAATCGCTTCATTGGTAATTTCATTTACACTAGAACAAACATAACAGTACAAATTAAATTAATAATTACTAAGATACATTTTAATATTGTTTTCAATTTTTTACATAATAATATTATATTTTCTTTTAAATTTAGTAAGTATGATTAATATACACAACCTAGAAAGGCAAGGTATTTATATTAGACAAAACATAGTACAAGTGGTAGTAGTTTGATCAAAATTATATTCATTTCAGTTTTAACATAATAATATGTGATAATAAGAGTTAAATCTACTTTTCATAATAAAAAAAAAAGTTTTGGATGAAAAAATTAACCATTTAGATATTTAATTACTTAGAGGAGATATAATTACATTTCCTAGTTAATGCAGGACGAATTACGTTTTTATGTTCTAAACTTAAATAATGTAAGCATAGTTTTATTTTTAATCTAACAAAGGGTAAGACAATGTGTTCATAAGATTTATATAAATGGCGGTTGCTGATTCATATACACTATATTGATGAAGTTGACATCTTTCTATTAAATTATTATTATTTTCTAAGCCCACCCTGTCATTTTACATTAGGAATATACACTCCACAAAATACAACTGGTCTGCTCAGCTATAAATATCATACATCTCCAAAAACAACTTGATTTTTTCCTAACAACAAGCAAAATTGTCATGTTTAAGTTTATACAAAACGCCGTTTTGAGTAGGAATCATACTTTGCCGTTATCTCATCAAAAAGCCTATTTTTTTTTTAATTACCACAACCCTTGCAACAATCATTTACTACATCTATTTCGGTATTAAATTCAAAAATATTAAATTAAAATTATAGTAACTTGCAAATGTAATGTCTAGCTCAGATGACATCAGCTATTAATTTAAAGAAAAAGTAAGTCTAATAAGAAGTGGTTATTTGAACTTGAATGATGGTATCGCTTAACATGTAAAACATACTGCTATGTAACATGCCGTTTGCCACAACACATGTTTTGATTATTTAATTTTTAATTTTTTTTTTAACAAAAAAAATTTAACTGAACAAGTTACCACGACGGGGGCCTAATAGTGTCTTGTAATGATGAAATACTGACAACGCTAGGACACATAATTTCTGGATAATACAAAATATTTGGGTTTTGAAACAGAATTTTAAGACCTTCTTGTTCAAGAAGCTACACTGTACATTTTAGAAAAGTCAAGCCAGTCTCAATTGAATTTAAAAAATGTATTGATTGTAAATATTTCACTTGGTAAGTGTGTTCAGCATATCATTTTCTTTCTGTATATGTATTGTGTTCTCATAGAAATATTCAACTGTTCCTTCTATTTCAATTGGTGCCTCATTTTTCATTTCATCATCACTAAAAAAACAAGACACATTAAAAAATTGATCTGAATTACTATATTATGAAGAAACTACAAATAATAATGTCTTAATTGAATCAACAAAATGTTAAAACTGTAAATACTTTACATGGTAACTTCTGAGCTCAAAAGAACATTTCCGTCTACTATAAACATCATGGGCTCATCACAATCGTATGTTTCATCCATTTCAATTGGCGCCGCATTTTTCACTTCATCGATACTAAAACATTGAAACATAATTTAATTATAAAAACTGGGAGGTAAATCCTTGGTAATAAATTATGTTCTATTTTAGGGTGTAACAAAATATTGTAGTCCTAATAGTCATCAGATTTTGAAAAAATATAATAATAAATTTAATAACTCCTATTTGTCGTTACAATGATACAATAATGTAATAAAAGAACTAAAAGGCATCATTATACGTAAAAAAATGTAGGTATACTTTGTTAAAATCATTTCACTTTTTTGAGATGGTTCTTAACAACTACGCTTTTGGTACTGTTCGTCACCGCGTTTCACAAGAGAACATCCCGCCTAGCAAATAGAATTGCAAGACCAAATGTCAAGCTAGCGACAGTGACTGATAACACACTGAACGAATTACCCGTTCTGCCATTAGCCTCCTCAAAAACTAATAATTTGGCAAACATTTTACAAAAATTATCAATGCTGTATGCGGATACATTGGCACGTGGATATATCTTACAAACAACACAAACGAGCAAAATGAACTATATAAATATGACCCTAATAACCCTTTATAACCCTAATAAAGATTGGGTTGCAAATAACCCAACCTAAACGATTGGTTGTAAATCCAAATTGAGATCGCCGCCCAGAATGACATTATCGGCATGACGTAATAACGTTGCTAGGCGAGTTCTTTGAACAAACACATTTAGCTTTGGCCAATAAGATATTTAACATAAATCATAAAAAATTGATGTATTAACGACAAAGTCAGGAACAAATGTACTTTACCGGGCACCTTTTTTTTTTCTTCAGAAAATGTTTGTATACGACTTTTACAATATTTAAAAGAGGAGCTGCAATTCCAAGTGGCAAACTGGGGTAACCTCCAAGTCATAACCGATTATGAAACTGCGTTACGAAATGCAGTCAGAAGGGTAATATCAGAGGCTCAGTTAATGGGTTGCTGGTTTCACTATAATCAGGTTAGCCCACTAAACAAATTAAAATAAAATATTATCAAAATTAAAAAAAATTCTATTTTACAGAGCATAATACGGTTTATACAAACCAATAATCTCGTTAACCAGGTTCGGAACAATATGAATATGGCAATAGTTCTGAGAATGGTAATTTTGTTTTATCTAAAAAAATTAATAATAATAAAATACACTAATAATAATATACAACCAACAGATCATGGCATTACCTCATTTACCCGCAAGGAGACAGGCTGGGTTCCCAGATGATTTTAATATAACCGATGGGTACAGGGCAATAATTGAATTGGCGAGAAATTTAAATCCAGTGGTTAAATCTAAGTTGTAATAACAGCGAATCGTTATATAAAATGAAAAAGGGCTCAACAATATCAGACAACAATTTTTTACAAAAGTTATTATTTCCCGGATTCATGCATTAAAAGTTTAAACATTAAAATCCGAACATTCATATTGGCTTAATTTTTTTTTTTCATGCAATGAAAGCTGTATAGACTGACGGTGGATTCGACCGAAAACATCATTTAACGAGACGATACGCTGTTATTTTATCCCAACAATAAAATTACTTTTTTGAAAATATTAATAACTTGTTCATTATAATACAATAATACATTACTTTGTTGGATTTTTGTTAATAAATAAAGATTTTATATATTTATCTAATTTCTTAATTTTGCGCCAGGGCGTGGCCTCCCTTGCTACGGCCCTGATAATTGCTTTGAAGTTTACTTTTTTGTTTACCTTGAAAAACCCAATTGTGAGTTTT
The DNA here is from genome assembly GCF_023614345.1 of Adelges cooleyi. Classification (NCBI taxonomy): domain Eukaryota; kingdom Metazoa; phylum Arthropoda; class Insecta; order Hemiptera; family Adelgidae; genus Adelges; species Adelges cooleyi. The sequence goes on along the minus strand of NW_026095916.1, from coordinate 101,885 downwards.
GGTCCATTGTGTATTCACTAGAATGTGTGATCACGCTTTTTTTCGATTTTTGGCTCATATCTAGACATAGAATAGAATATTTATTATGATGATTACCTATGTTACTTAAAATAATGTGTCGTATATGGTATTAACTCGATACGCTCAAATTGACACTACGTAATACCTTTTAAAAATAGTTATACCAGGATTCTTTAAAGTTAATTAAAGCCAATGCCCAGAACACCTAAACCTTTCAATACTATACTTCAGCTAGACGAACTAACTCACACTAAATAATAATTTACCAGAACACCTAATACGGTTTTTAATCGTTATTAAGGCCTATTTCTAATTATACCTAGTGCCAGATAAGGCCGGATTTCTGTAAATATAGAACTTAGGGAATAAGGCCTATTTGCAATTTTGATCACTAAAAAAGGTTGTCTTAGTATACGCTATTTAGAATTAACTTAAAACTAAAAGGTGATTGTAAAAGGTTTACGATTATACTTTGACAATAAGTATAATAGCATAAAACACAGGTAAATACAAAACGTTCTCCCCCTAGTTAATGCTAAGCAGAGAGTTCTTCCCCGGGCCAAGCCCAAGAGAGTCCTTATGACGTCACAATTTGTATGGCTTTAAATAATAGAATTAAATATAATTTTCGTCGTATAAACATTTTAACTGTTTGCCATTTGGCCTAGATACATTGCTTAGTTTCATAATTGTATTATAATAATAATAATAATACTATTTTCCATCGCTCCTACTACAAATGTAATCCAAAAATATTATACTTTACCTGGTCCAGAAGTTGACATCATAATTCCTATAGTCGGAGTATTTATAATTACTATATTATATTTAAATAGTATTCAAAGTGTATAAAAATACACAGTAATGGATCGAAATACAGTTTATAACAAAACCGTTGGTTGAAAAATGATATTTTTCTTCGGTTTTTACTTTTTTAAGTACACAAATTAGTAAGCATTGAGTAATGAAAGATAAGAGAAAAACGTGAAAATGATAATATGATAACATTTCTGCGTTGTCATGGCGTCGGCGTATATTGTGCTGCCATTGCGGTATTTTCAAAAGAGCAACTAACGCTATCTATGATGTACTTTTTAACAATATATTGATTTTTATTTTTTTTAATCCAAGTTAAGGGGATTCGATACCGGACGTTTTTTCAGTCAAAACAAATCATTTTTTGTCCATCGCACAGGCCGAACCTGTTATCCGATAAGTAGTTTGAAAACAGATTTAAATCAGTCATGAAGTCCACTTGAGATTCTACGAGGCACTTTTTTCAATTTTGAATTTTAACCCTTTACAAATTTGATTTTAATAATTGAAATTTTATAAAATGTTCAAACATTTCTTGTTCATAGTAAGAAAAGATATCAAAAAAGTACCTTGTAGGATACCAAGTAAACTTCATAACGAATTCAAATCTGTTTTCAGATTACTAATCGGATCACTGGTTCAGCCTGTGCGATTTACAAAAAATGTACTATTATATTAACTAAAATGACTTTAACTCATAGACAAAATAATTTAAATTAAAAATAATACCATAAAGCTTATACAAATTAACCAGCAAATTAATTGACATGGTCAAAATTTATTTAAACCACTTTTTTCTTAAATATTGCCTATACAAAACTCCTTAAAAATGACTAAGTGTACTTTTGTTAAAAAAGTACCTTAGTAAACTAAATTTATAAAGTTAATATTATTTGTAACAATGCGCTCTTTGTTTTTTACCGTTTTAGTTTAGTGCATAATACATGAACAGGAGCTGTAAAAATTTACCATCAATGATGACATTAGCTCTTTTGAAATCCCTAACTCAATTCGAAGTTCTTTACAATTTTTGACAACTTAATTTATTATTATATGGATATGTATCTACAAAAAGACTTAAAATTGTAATTATAATTTTTTGCTCAATGTTACAAGTTTTCAAATGGACAAAATTATTGTGTAAATAAAACAAAACCATGTACTTGTTTTAATATAATTTATTGTACAAACAAAATGTTGAAATTCAGAAAAATGTACAACACAATATATTAAATGTATAATATGGACACGTTATGATACATACATATATATATGATCTACAATTTGTTAATACTTATTAATACTACATAGTAGCATTGATTAAATACACTTAATCAATGATAGTAGGTTGTATTATGATTTATGTTTAAAGTTTATCTGGAAACTGACAACCAGTGTTTGTCGGTTCGGGAATTTTTTTCTGCTAGTGTCTATAACATTAATTTGACTATCCTTTTGCACAGTTTAATCGATCCCCGGGACCGGTGGGCGGGACTTCTCGCCTGGCTGACAATGCACATTAATCAATAATCCACCAGGTACCTCCTGACGGGTTACAATGCAATACTAATATATAATAACTGTTCACCGTGCGGTACGCGCTGGGTCGTCTGGGGCTGCCGCCAGAGTAGAATCAATAATGTGCAAATAAATAACTGGCAACTGCATAATCGAGACACTGCGCTTTCTCTTATAAAAATGTCCTTTTTTTTTTTTTTTGTTATTTCATATCGTGGTAGAATTATTGGCTCTGTGCACATAACGGAACACACTGTAATGAAAAAACATGATTTTATTTTATTTGAAAAAATAACACCTAATAAGTGTTATTTTTCAAACCGAAGTACAACTGTGACTAAAAAAAAAGTCATAATTGCTATGTAAAATATTGTAATAACCACTTTTGAATGTTGTAATATTCTCAAAGTTAATATTGTTTTCTGTACGGCACTTTTATTTATGTTTTTTGTTTAAGCATGTTTATCACAAGTTGCCAAAGACCACTACAGACGTTACCATAATTCTCTTAAAAATCACCCAAATCCCCTAATAAATAATCTCACATTACCCTCAATGCCCAACAACCCACCAAAAAGACTTTTAAAAGAAAGTGGTGCAGAGACCTTCTCACTAACAATTAATTAAAAACGAAGTTAATAAGAGTGTCGTCAGTGGACGGCTTCTCTTTTCATGCTTTCAATGTCTATAATTTACCTGTGTCATCATATAAACTTATTGTACTAAAATTGTATAGATCGTATATGTAAAATAAAGGAAAAAAAAGCATGTTTATAGAATATTATACAAATGTTATATTTCATAAACAGAACAAGACGTGTTTTTTTATTAAATAAATATTAACTATCAGTTTAAAACGTTTTGATTAGAACAAAGGCTCAATTTTACAACTTTTAAATAATTCCATTAACGACATTAACGTCTGCATACTGACAAAAAGACTGTATAATGTATTGCTGTAATTATGAAAAATTGTCCATATCAGTTATACTCTCAAAATGCATGTGAATATATTAATATTAGACAACATTTATACTGTTCAGCACTTTATTGACAAAAATAAATAAATTAAAACGCTTATTAGAAATTCCTAAACTATTTTCATTATATTGTTATTACGGTAGGTACATGGGTACATACCCTTTATAAGCGTATCCACTTTAATATTAAAAATTAATTTTCAAGCACATTATCGTCATTACGTACAATACTTTTTAATGATATATTTTTTATCTGTTTACACTGGACTTCCCTTATTTACTCACTTTTAGCCCCCACAGAAAAAATAGTAAGGTTCACAAAAAAAGCATAAAAAACTTGAAATCCGTCCAATAGATACGCCAGAAAATGACTTCTACGACAGTCATTTTTTTATCAAACTTTCGTCATAACGCGGAGAAAAATAACTTTAAAAGTATTATAATTAGAAAATTTTAATATAATATGTTCACCTTGAAATTAGTAGGCATATGAAAAATGGATACGAGATACATTTTTTGTAAAATATTGCCTATCCTTTGCCCCTTAACAAATAGCGCTTTCCGTTCCCCCTAAGTATTCTGTATTATACTTCCTTACTGTGCTATTGCGGATATGTGATAATAATTTCTGTAGACCTGCGACCATTCCGTCCCCACTGTACTGGCATAGGCGTGCGCACGGGGCTCGACCGGAAATTTTGTAGGGGGCCAATTTTTTTTTTTGTATAGTTAAATTTGCGTGTACATTTTACTAAAATCCATATTGTAAAATAATATGTTCGTGAAGATCATAAGCATTTAATTTGTTGTGATTTGTGATAGTGTAATAAAACTAAAAATATTTACCGGCTACCACTAATAATAAACCAGATATTAATACTAATAATAATGAATCCATCCATTCATGGCTCGATTGGATAAAATCAAACAATTACACAAACTCATTTAATGGATTTTACTCCGTACTAAAATTATTTACTGTAATACCAGTTACAAGTTGTTCCTGCGAAAGAGTATTTTCAAAATTAACAATAGTAAAAAATAAATTGAGGAGTACCATGCTCAAAGACCGGCTAAATGATTTATTATTAATGTTTACTGAACCAGAACTAACATCTAGTGTCGACATTGACATGGTGATTGACGAATTCAAAGCTATGGAAAATAGAAGAATTTATGTATAATTCTTCATTTATAATAATAATAATACATCAGTAAATATTTTTATATGTATAATGTATTGATATACGTATATTTCATTTTTATTTTTTAATTGGTTTAATAATTAACATTTTCTTTCATTTTGGGCAATGTTTTATTTTTTTATTTTTTAACATATTTATATTTATGTTGTATGATTTTAAAATTTTGTATTTAACTTCAATAACATGCGTCTAGAAATAAAAATATGTTGTATGTACATTAACCAGTTTTTAATTTACAGTTAGAATGTATGTTTACTATTAAAATAAATGTAGGGGCACTGTCCAAGTATTGGGGCGCTAATATTGTTCAAAGCTCGACCGGAAATTGAAGTCTGCGCACGCCTATGTGTACTGGCTTTGCGTTTAATAAACGGGTTAACGGGATCAATACGGGTATTGATTTACCTGCACAGTATAATGCGATGATGGATTCTGTATGCGCCGTGACCGGCGGGTGTCCCGTGCACAGCCCACTACGAATTGGCTGCTTTAGACAAACGGTTTGTCAAAGGCCAACAAAGATTTTCACTCCTGGCTTGCACTCGAATGGGGCGAATCGACCCGAACAGTGGACAAGGGGGGTAGCTTATACAACCCCTTCGTTGAACAGCAGAAAAGAGGGCATAGTCTCACACCACTCACTTCAAAACTCTTCAGACCTTTCTGTTTTAGCTTCGGTGCGCAGCTGAGAAGGTATTGTTTTTACAATGATGTGTTTTTTTTTTTTTTTGTATCTGGACCCACGATATCTCGTAAACCGCTGAACCGATTTCTTCGTGTAGCAACTCTATAGATCAGAAATCATACCTGGAAGGTACTTTATTCGGGCCAAAAATTAAAAAAAGTCACCCCTTCCCCATCAAAATCGAGAAAAACATCTAAAATATGTACAAATTTTTCAAATTAAAATTACGATGCTCTATAACTTTTTTAAAAAAAATCGAAAAAGTTCCAAATTTATATGAGTTGTTCTTCAAACATAGTACTATCTAAAAATTGTATACAGTTGGTTTTTTTTAATATTGATTCCAATTGTTGCTATTTGAAAACAAAAAAAGTCGTGGTGCTTTTAGTGTAGCAGTGTTGTTTGTATTATTATTATTATTATTATATATATATATTTTTTAATACAGAACCATTGAGTGGTTTGAACTCAGAACCAATTGTTGATCACATGACTTCCCCTCATTAGCCATAGTTTATTTACATGTGTACATATATATAAATATAAATACTGTTTTTGTAAAATCCTCTTTACTCCTGCGGGTGGGGGGAGGGGGAGCTCACATTCCCATGTTCGGTTTCATATAATTATTACTCTCAAAAGCTCTGATATAGCTTGTCAGTTAATTTGTTAAGTTATCTTCAGTTTAATTTTTTTACCTTAAATTTTAATAATACAACTTAAAAATGATCAAAAGGAAACGTTTCTACTGCTCTGGAGAAATGGTTAATGATGATTTATTTTAGCTTCGATGCGGAGCTGAGAAGGTATTGTTTTTACAATGATGTTTTTTTGAATTTTTTTTTTTTTTTGTATCTGGACCCACGATATCTCGTTAACCGCTGAACCGATTTCTTCATGTAGCAACTCTATAGATCAGAAATCATACCTGGAAGGTACTCTATTGGACGGGCCAAAAATTAAAAAAAGTCACCCCTTCCTCATCAATATCGAGAAAAACACCTAAAAAATTTACAAATTTTTCAACTTAAAATTACAATACTCTATAACTTTTTTAAAAATAGTCGAAAATGTTCCAAATTTATATGAATTGTTCTTCAAACATAGTACTATCGATAAACATTAACAAACCAAAAAAATAGCATAAACTCTTTCCCTTAGAAGGGATAGAATTTTTTTATTTATTTCACTTTTTCAAGCAAAGTTTTAGAGATTTAGATCTGAAAATTAGACCAAAGGTAGATCTAAAATGGAACTATAACATTACAATTTTCTCAAAAATCTGTAGTCAAATTTTTTTTTTTATTAAAGAAAAACCCCAAAAATAGGGTAAATTTACACTTTGGCCGTAGTCAGTTTCTAGGTTGCTATGTGTGTGTGAATCAACAGTCAACGGGTAATGAAAATATTTTAATTATATTGTTAATTACGATATATGGGTAACTATGGCAATACATTTTTATAGACAGACGATCAACCCTTATCGTATCCACCCTGCACAAGACTAAATATTAAATTTTAAGTACATTATTGCTGGTCTCACGATATCTTCTAAACCGCTATAACTGGTTTGAACATACTATCCACATATTCGCATGGAAGCGTTTATTTAAAAGTGATATCACTTTCAGTTATAATAAAATCTGTAGACCTGTGACCTCTCCGTCCCCACTATGCTTATACTACTTTTTTCTTTCACAAAGCTTTTTAATGCGACCAGGTTAACACAAATTCAACCTCCGACCCCGTCCAATCGACTCGATATTGTCTTTTTTTTTTTTTTAGCATTGAATATGATTTTGCGACGACCAATTTGCCGAAAAGCGTCACGAAACTAAAAAATCTATGTTAATTTTTATTTCTAGGAATTTTGGAGTCCCGAGAAAAGCATTTTGCATGAAATAACCAATGATAACCAACTGAACGGCAAAGAATATTCACAGTTTCGATCAATCGTTAATCATTGCATTTCGCATTTTAGTCCGAACAATATTTATTTGGGACTTGGCAGTAGATTGAACACAGCTAACATATTAATGTTTGAAATCCATCAACTCTTGTCATTGGCGTAGGCTTTTTGGGTACTTACTTTAAGATAAAAGATGTACTGAACACGTTGACCGCCTCGGGTTTTTTTACTTTGTTACTTGTAACAGCCATGAGATGTAATTCTAAATCTCAATTTTTTTCAAAAAATTGGTCGTGAGATTTTTTTTAGAGATCTCATTCACAATTATTTTCGATTGATGAGATTTGTACAGTGTTGCCACTTTCATTCGGTCTTTTTAGCAAGCGTCTAGCATTATCAGTTTTTTTTCTATAATATTTTGAAATGTATGTATGCCATGATAATCTTATCATTGATCCATTTGCATATTTTTTTGAAAATAACGTAGCTAGATAATGAAATAGAATAACTTTTGTTAAAATACGTACTGTGTTACAACTTGCATATTATAATATTATTCGTATACAAAATACAAATATATTGGACACTAACGATAGAAATCAAATTTTAAATTCATCATTTGACTATTCTCCATAAGATGACATGGATGATGATCTAAACTGGGGTTATAATATTGAAGTTATCAATTTAGAATTATAGTTTTTATTTTAAAATAAACAAATGGTTGAGATTTAATCTAAGATCTCATTTAATGGTAATCTTTGGTATGATATTTATTTGAAGATCTCACAGTAGTAGTAATATCAATAATTTTACAAAAAAGTGATATCCTACGGCCACGAGATATAATGCGAAATCTCAGCTCTATTTAACTTGAAACTATAAAAAAACTTATTAGAAACCATTTTTTATAAATACTTAACACATTTTTGAAAAAATCCGAGAAAAAAATATTCACACATTTTTTGAGTACAATTAAAAAAAAACCTTGGCGGTGAGGACAAAGTTTTGTGAGATCTCATTTTAGAGCTCATGGCGATCAACGTGTTAAATGTTATTCATTCGTATATTATGATTATGTTGTTGTTATTTAAATTTTTATGAATATAAATGTAAGTTAGTATAATTTTTTAATTCGCCAATTTCAATACCTCGATAGAGAATTATTATTGGTTTTGATATTAACAGGTGTTATATTATGTAAAAAATACATTTTTAAATTTCTATCCAAATATTATCTAAATATAATACCTAGTAAATTTTGATAAAATATAAAGTACAATTAAAAAATTTGATAAAAGATATTTGATCGCCTCAATTTTTATTATTATTTAATATAATACAACAATAGCGTGTCTAGTAAGATCAGGCGCTTACATGAAAAAAAACGGTTTAACCGACACTACAGAGGAACATGAAAAATAATTAGTTAATATGAATAAATAATATTAATATTAACAACAAATCAATTCACATGAATGATTTTCAGATATATCCGCGTCAATGGTAGTTTCGGACTCTTTGCAGAGTCCATCTTCAGGGTAATGTCACAACTGTTTCGCTGTCGTGACTGTACAGCGGAATAGTCGTGACATAACCCTGAAGATGGACTCTGCAAAGAGTCGGAAACGTCGGTAAACAACTATTTACGTAGATATATCCGAAAATCATTCATGTGATATTTCAATCCGCGAAAGTTCCAACACATTACACATTCATAACAAATCATTGTCATTACGGAGCCACTCTGACAATTATGTACAACTAAGGGGGTTATTATTAAAAACATTAAATACAAAAACGTATTGTTATTAGGTGAGAGAATTATTTGGTTGCAACAGCTGTCGACTGTTTGTTCGGATTCACTGCGGCTGTTCTCTTTGCTAGTTCCCTCTTGCGTTTCCTGATCTTCTTTCTCCTGCGATCCAGCACTACAATGCGTGCTTTGTCCGTGGTGTAATCTTTTTGAAGTTTGTTGATTTTATACAAAAAAATCACTGCTTGACGTTGAGCCGAATCCATCTCTGGTGCTAAAATAGAAAAAAAAAACGTCAACATTAATATCGTAACAAACGGTATGTCACGGTTAGGTATAATCAGCGATAATTATTTTAAGTTATACTTACTGAACGTAACCAGCGGTTTACCATCTTTAGTAGGAATTGTTATTTTGCTATGATTGTACCGTTTGCTTTCGGGTTCTAAACAAATTAACCTTAGACGAACTTGGTTCGTACAAACCGCTACCGCCTCAGTTTTGGAAGGCGATTTGGACTCGTAGAAATGATGTTCGCGATCGGGTTGCTGTTAAGGTTGATGGCGCATGGCGTAGAAAAACCCTTTGCTCGTGCTAGGCTTGTGTATGACGCAATCAACGTTTGGATTCTTCACCCCGTTTCTTCAGCAACGACGACAGTTTTTTGTCATCAACGATTCTTCTCTTCTTGAGCTGGATCTGCTCGTCTTCGGACGACAGCGTTGACGACAACGAATGGTAATACTGAATAAAAACAAGAATAAAATGTATTCGATTATTAATTTGGCAAAACATCACGAACTATCTGTGTACAACTATCAATTACAGATTAGTAATCATATTGTTCATGAATAAAAAAAAAAAATTAAGACAAAAAGTGTTTGATGGCATTTTTTGAATTATTCTATTAATTCTTTGTGAATCCCTGAATTATTTATTGATAACCAAATTATTTGGATAATTCATTATATTCAAACATAAAATTAAAGCCACCCAATACTTAAACAAGTTTATTGCTTTTTCAGATATCTCCATAACAATAAAATACCTAGTTAGTTTGAACATTTAGTGAGTTGAAATTACTGAACAATATAAAAGGAATTTGACTAGTCATTAAAAAAAAACCCACATTATTAACAAAAGTATTTTAATAGCTCACCATTGGTAGTTCCTCTTCGATTTTTGGTTTGGCTGTAATTTGGTTAGCAGAAGCTTCTCTTTGGATTTTTTAAATAATGGCGTTTTTCCTCAATCATTTTCCTTTTTTTTTAAACGGTAGCTTCTTTAAATTCCTTTTTAACCTTGCTGTCCTTAGGAAGATCTTTTGATTCAGCCAGTACAGAGTCACTCTTAACAGTAGATTTGTTTCGAGCACTATTACCAGAACAAGTAATTGTTTCTTCTATTTTCGTTTTACTTGGCTTTTTAGTCACAGACTCAGTAGCCATTTCCTTTTCTTTCAAAACGATTTCAGACTTTTCTTTTTTTCTGTCAACTTTGTGTGGAATTTCAATGTTGTTCTTTAATGTTGCTGCCACCTTCTCTTCTACCCTTACGGTTTTCAAAGGCTTTTTTTCAGACAAACGGTTCCGTTTTCTTTCCGATTGTTTCAGGCCTGTATTTTTTCTTATCTACTTTCTTAGCAACATGTTTATCACTACTCTTCATAGTTAAAGCAACCTTGTCTTCGACTTTTAAAGTTTTGGAAGGTTTTTTTGGTGTCACCGGTTCTTTGACAATATCGGCTTCCTTTATGAAAGTTTCTATTTTTTCTTTTTATTCCTTAGGTTCTAATTTAATGGCAATAGTCGTTTGCCTGTTCTTATCAAAACTGCTAGAGGGTAACGCTTTATCCACATCATGAATGATACTGCGACTAAATCTGCTTCCAGATCTCACTCCTCTAAGATGACTTATCATCAAGCAGCCGAGTTTTTGGTAGAAATCTTCAATACTATGTAGATACCTAGTACAAACAAAGTACTTATTATCATTCGCTGTTCATCAAATTAATTTCACATACATCATAACTCGTATTGTAATAATTTTTAAGTATAAATTCAAAGTGCATTAATTTTTTCGGTTTTATAAAAACATTTATAAATTATTAATTGATTTTTTCCAAACAGGATGTTATATTATTGTTTTTAAGTTTACAAGGGTAGTTCTTTTTTTAATAAAGTTACACGTTTATTACAATATTGTTTATTTGTTCGTGGTATACTAGCGATATTTAATATTACAAACATACACTTACTGTAGGTAATATTGTTTGACAGAAGAAACACGGTTTGTGGCCAATCCTTTGTGCCAGTTATCCACTGTTAACATTTACTGACTTTGTTAAAACCGCCCAAGTTAATGACAACCTAAAACATAATAAAACACTAAGAATACGACAACTGAATTCTATATTTTATATACACATAACACATCATTGTTACAATTTCTGTACAAATAGTTATTTAAATATATTTAAAACTTAAGTATCCCGTTAAAGATAATTTATTTGTCCATAAATATATCAACTATTTTAATACTAGTATAAATCGAATTTAATAATTTCATTTAGTTTAGTAATTTAAAAAATGTTTGAATAATTTGCATACATCTTCGGACTGACAATCCGTTCCGGACAGCGAATTCATCTAGAAACAATCTCATGATGGCAGAGTTAGACCTTCAAGACCCGTTAAGCCACATCATGATATTATAATAAACATTGCATAAGATTCATCAATCAATATCAATCTATCATGTATAACTTAATAACACACCAAAAGCAATTCAAACATATATTTTCTTCGAATCTATTTTGAAAATTGTGTCAACATAATAAAACACTGTATCAGTTAGTTTTATTAACAGCTACTGTACTGACAATCATTAAACACCCAATTGAATGTTCAATAGATTCTCTTTACGCTAACGTGTACTTTAGGCTAAATTAAATATTGATTAAATACCTTGAACAGTTTGTACATATCAACATTTTTGTCGTTAATCATGGGTGCTTGGTTTTTATAGGTGTCCCTCGGACATCCATAACATTGAATAATAGTGCCCAAAAGGGTCTTCAATAGATTCTTAATTGGAGTTCTAAGAAATGTTGATAATTTTATTGTAAACAGATAAAGGATAAAAATAAATCTGTAGCATTATAACAGAACATGATAAGTCAAAGCGGAATTATCTGTAAAAGCGGTTCAGTTATTTGACTAACAATGTTAACAAAGATGGAAAATTATATTGCAAACGTGGCAAAAAAAGAATTACCTAAAATTTATAAAGAAAACTAACTAACTTCTGCCTTAATTACCAAACAGAAATGTATTAAATTTTAATTTTTTACATCAATATTATAACGCCTTCACTGTCATGACACAGTTTTTTTCGAGTCCAAACAGTAAGTCACGGTCCTAATGTGGCCGAAGTTCATCTTTGTCCAGATATAAAATCGCTTTTTCAACAGCTATAGAAATTTGAATTGTATTAACGAAAAGATATTTATAAAAATAAAATAACAATGCTATAATTATAATAAATACCCGTTTTTAAAGTAGGATTTTCTACTTTGGGGGCTATTTCTTTTGTAAATTCTGTAATTTCTTTTTTCAAAACTGTACAGCTGCAAATGGAAGTGTTGTTATGGTTAATTTATAAAAATAAACACATTAATAGGTTATTAAATTCAATTAGAATTATTTCATCAACTCACTATTTTCCATCTTTAAAAGAACGAACCAAGTAGTCTTCCAAAACGTTTGTTTTGACTGCAAATTGTGCAGTAGGCGCTAGCACTAACCCGGGAAACCAATTGTCTCTGACTTTTTTTTTGTTATTGAACTCTATGCACACCATGTTACCAATGTCTTTTTCTTCCATTTCTAAAATGTCTTCCTCTCCACTTTCCCTGTAAAAAATCAATCAAAATAAGATTATTCACACTACATAAAACCTTTTGTTAAAACTTAAAATCATTGAATACAATACCTAACTATTGAAATATAAAAAAGAGCATCAATTGTTTAAACAATTAAGATTATTTAACAGCTAAACTAAGTTTATTTAAATTATTTAGTATACAGTTAAGAATTAAGTAAAAATAAATTGTACAAAGATTTTTTTGATAAAAAATAAATATTGAATACATTTAAAAGTCTAAAATATCAAAAATAATAACTAATAAAATAATAAAACTTTTAGAAATTTGTCGTACCAACAGTGTTTTGACAATAGTCCTGTATTTTTTGAATTGTTCCTTCTTATAACTCTTTCTTTTCATTACATTTGCACCAATCTACAAAAAAAGAAACGCATGTTTTCTTGATCATACTAAATTTTGATTTAGCACATATTGCTAAAACACAAAACCTGTATATGTATATATATATATATATATATCATAAACTAACCTTGCATTTTACTGATTTTGAGGTTTTCCTGATCTTTGCATCACAAAATGCTCCTTTATACTAGGCACTGACCTCAGTACCGACAGCAAGAAGTGGAGGTTCGACCAAATTCACCTAATCACATAAAAACAATATTAGACTACATCAAAAAATAAGTTTGTAAGAGTTAAACAATTGCATTAAAAAAAAAAAAACTATAATGCTTTCCAATTAGAATATTTATAATTATATAAAAATATAACAATAGCATGCATTGAAAAGTTTGCTGGACTTAAAATATAGATTGTGAAGCCTAAATAAAATAGTGTACCTTGATGTTTTTAATAAAAATGTCAAATTATGTGTTCACATTACTATTTTACCTTAGAGTAAATAAAAAAAATGAAAATAGTTTACTAAAAGTATGTGTTCTCACTTAACGTAACAATATAATCCAATAAGATATTTTTACATAATTATATTTAAACTGTTCAGGATCAAAAATACGTACATATATTTATAATTTGTAAATAGCGTATTAAGGAAATTAATTATAAACTATACACCATTGTGTTAAGATAAAAAAAAATTCACAGTCACAATTATAAGTATTGTATGACTTAAAACAATTAATACATTAACATGACAGTTGTGTGTTAGATTTCATTAAAATGTAAAGAAGAAACTCACAATTATCCATTAAACAATTATTGAGGTGTTACACCAATAGAATAATGTAAAAAATTAGTTTTTTGTACATAAATAATAAAATGGAAATAATAAGGGTGCAAATCTTTGGTTGACAAATAGTACTCAAATTATATAGTATTTCTCAGAATTATACTCCGGTCGAATAATATCCCTAGTCTTAATCAATTGCTTTCAAAAACCTGAGTACCTTGCGGTCGAGTGAGTATTCCCAAAGAAAGATTTCCGAATGACCATTTATACAGTTTAAATAGTGGTAGATTATCATTATTACATTAGGAGATTATCTTTTTACAGTGGTAGGTGATTTTGTGAGGAAGGAAAGTAATGCTAATGGTCATTATCATAATTTGATATCTGCTTGCCAACTACATAGAACCTAGAGACCACCACTGAAAAACCCCAACCATTTATAAATATTGATATTATTGTACATCAATAACCATTTTAAATGAACAAGAACCAAAATATAAACAAATATTGTTTGCAAAAAAAGCAATTGAATTTAATGTTAGAAATCTCCAACTACAATACTAGGATATTATAAAATTACCGTTATATTATGGGTTTTCAATATTGTAAGTAGTTAAGGGTTAGTTTAAATTATTCCTATTATTATCTGTTTGAATACTTATTTAACGGTTTGGCATTAACTTCCTGCAATACCTTTTTAAATTAATTAACTTTCAACAATAAATACTAACCATGATGATTTTTGTGTTTGTTTTCGTGCACAATATTATTACTAATTTACAGTCGCGTCCGTTAAATCAAATTATAATGTATATTGAATGTGATTTTGATCTGTAAAAAAACAAAAATTCAAAGTTTATTTATGGTTATATAATAATGTTATTATTTATAATGATTGAATTTATGAAACTTCTATAAATTTCAAGTAATGTCAAGTAGGTATCAAATTATCACATATTATATGCACATTATAATCATTCATAATATCATACAACTAAAGCTCGAGTTGATTTTGATAAAAAATGGTGGCTTCTTGGTATTTCTTATACAGTTTGTACATATTTAATAATATGGTTTATAACTTCTAGGTAAACTTTAGTGTAAAATACAATATAAATGTGTAAGACATATTATATAGTGTGCAGTTGTTTATCTGTAATTGGGTTAACTACTAACAAACTTAGTAACTACAAAGCTATAAAGAATCAAAGATATGAAGATTGTGTCGAAAAGTCTGTGGTAGATTAATTGCCCAGCAGGCAAGATACAAGTGTTTCATTTCCAGTCACGCTGATCATTTTTTTTATAGTTTTCCGAGTCATCAACATATTGTCTAACTTAGAATAAGCTTAAAGCAAACAAATGTCAAAAACTTAGCTATATTAGTTATTAGGTATGTATGACACACGCAGAGATGCTTGGGGATTCGTCAATATTTGTTACTATATTATCCTAATTTTTATTTAATTAAAATAAATTGACAATGCTTTTGACTGAAAATCACAAAAATATTATGTGTCAAGTTTACTATACATGATGGACTGCCATAGACTACTCTACAGAATGGAACTATAGTATACATTTATCATTCTTGTAACGTTAGTAATTATGTCACCGAAACAAATATAATAGTATAGTTGATGCAGTAGCTTGGACTTATCATAAATTTATATTTTAAAATACATACGCTTTAAATGTTAAGATTTTTATCATTAAATTTATAGGCTAGTTAAAACTAATAATTGTTTGCAATGCCTAATCAAATACTGTACTAGAAAAATAACAGTTTTTTGGAAACAAATTCGAGAAATATTATAAAGATGGATACAGTTGTGCGTTAAACAGTCAATAGACAATCGGTTATCAAGCGGACAAAAAAAAGTGTTGCGTTGAAATGAAAAACAGCACTTAGCCGAGCATACAAACAATTTACACAATATTAGATTCATTTTACTCACCATATAATGCCGCTTCTTGTTTTCTAGTATAAGAGATCGACCGACGAAGTCATCATAAACGTGGACGATGCATTTGGATCTAGAAATCAAAAAACTGAAATGATGCGATGGAATTTCGAACGTTTATTGTAGATAAAACGTATTACCTTGTCCGAAAAATAATTGCGTTTTAGTTGTTACCCGCGTTAATTCGTATCTCAAATACACTGTAAAAAGAAAATTTAACGACTTTTTTTTGTACTTTAAAGGCCAGCTAAAGCCACTTATAGTAGGCGGTAGCTGTGTAGGTAAATACAAAATGTATTTAATCAATGGCTATTAGCTGAAGACAATTTATTAAACGGCTCATTTACATTTTACACTAATCGTCAATCGACGACGATTTTGATAACCGAATGTGGCCAAAACATAGACCTATAAAGAAATGGACTGAGAGTAGAGAGAGAGATCGATATCGTTATAAAGAGACAGAGATATTTGTTAGGTATGGCATTGAAGAAAATATAATATCACGGAAAAATAGTAACATGATAATACCCGATAACGAAATTTTAATATTTAACATATTTAATTAATTTTATTTATAGGTTTATGGGCCAAAACACTGAACTCAATATATATTTTTCAATTCATAATTTTTTTAAATAATTATAAACATTAAAAATTGTTTTTATGGTCTGGTAACGAGTATTGTGTGACATAGTTAAAATAAATGATATACTCTTTGACTTTCAAATATGAGCGGGCTGACGGTAAACAGCAAAACCAATTGAAATATTGAATATTGCACTGCAATACGTAAATATCGAATTTATTTATAAAACTTTTTAACCAATACACCTTATAAACCTCATACCTCAACTTTTTCCTTATATTTGTTTTAATTTTTTTTTATTGCAGTGCCTATTGTACATGTTATATTCGCATTTTACTCGTAACTTATTTTCTTATCGTAATGCTCCCTTGCGAGCCGTACGTACCTATACTCAAAAATAAAATTCCACATATTATTATAACAAAATAGCGTACGAAATGTCCGTTATTATTTTGCCTACGGTATTTATTGATTATTATTTTGATCGTGTTATACTCGACTGAATACTTAAAATCCGTTTAGCTGTGTACAATAGCCTACACTCTATATCATGTTGAGTAGCTGTATTGATTTTAGTGCCCGGGCGCGCTATAGTCGAGTCTCAGTTTCCGTGAAACGTACTATAGTTTGAAGTTTCACACTCGTGCGGTATTGATTAATTTATGTACCTATAGTCTACAGATGGGCGATGGCGAATGCCGGATGCCCAATTAAATATTAATACATTTCTCAATTTCTAATATATTTATTTGTTGTTATTGTTAACTTTTGCACCGGTTTGTTTGTGCGATTTTTTATTTCAATTATGAACAATTCAAAAAGTGTTTCATACCGCAAATGTGGTGTGAAATACTGTAAGAATAGAAATTCGCTTCATTCAGCTAAATATGTAATTAGTCACTTCACGTTACCGAAGGACTCTGAAAGGTTAGAATATTTAAATTAACTTCGGTATTCTTATTGTCTTCTTTCTACTTCTGCAATTCGCTATTTTTAATCAAATGCGGAGACCGTTTGGCTGCGTATTGAGTGTTGGATATTAATAAGACAGCGGTAGACAGCACATGACAAGAATGCCTTACCTTTTTAAAATATTTAATTATGTAATATATCACATAAAGTATTATATACTGATATACTTTTTATTGTTCTAGACGTGCGATGTGGATTGAGAATTGTGTCCCCGAACTGGCTGACAAAAACGTTGTCGTTAAAGATTATTTTGAAGACAAAAATATGGTCCTGAATGTTAATCGTAGAAACAGGTTAACAAATAATGCTGTCCCTATCCTCTTTAACGGTAAGATATTTGTAAAATTATTATCAATAATATTTTCTAGATAGTAAAAAATATATACTGTGTATAATATATTTGTATGTTGTATTTGTATTATATTTTTGTAAGGACTAACGATTATTGGCGTAACTGAATTAGGTCATAACCATAGCATATTAGTAGTATTATTTTTATTTGCGCATACTTCTTCTTCCGCCCTAACTTTTAAACTTGTATAACTTTGAAAAAAAGTGGTTCAAAACTGGTTATCAACTAGTCAACACTTTAGGTAAAATATTCTTAATTTAATAAAACATAAACGTTACCTTTTTTTAGTTTCAAAAGTTGATATTAAAAAAACAATTTGGTAGGAACATACAAATTTGTAGAAAATATTTTTAAAATTAAAGAGTTACAAGTCTTTTGAAGGGCAAGTGGTGATTATAATATAAAATTAATTTTATTATTTATTATATTTGTATTTAAAGCTTCTATTTGTTTGTTAATGCCTTACCTTTTTAAAATATTTAATTATGTAATACATCACATAAAGACGTATTTATACTGATATACTTTTTATTGTTCTAGACGTGCGATGTGGATTGAGAATGGTGTCCCCGAAGTGGCTGACAAAAACGTTGTTGTTAAAGATTATTTTGAAGACAAAAATATGGTCCTGAATGTTAATCGTAGAAACAGGTTAACGGATAATGCTGTCCCTACCCTCTTTAACGGTAGGATATTTGTAAAATTAATATCAATAATATGTTCTAGATAGTAAAAAATATATCCTGTGTATTATATATTGTAAGGACTAATGATTATTGGCGTAAATTAATTAGGTCATAACCATAGCATATTAGTAATATTAGTTGATATTAAAAAAAACAATTTGGTAGGAACATACAAATTTGTAGAAAATATTTTTAAAATTAAAGAAGTTACAAGTCTTCTTTTGAAAGGCAAGTGGTGATTATAATATAAATTTAATTGTATTATTTATTATATTTGTATTTAAAGCTTCTATTTGTTTGTTAATGAGGTATTTTTATTAAAAGAGTTTTTTTAAAAATTTTGTATAGGAATTGAACAGCTATTTATTAAAACATTTGTATTTAACTGAAAATGTTTTAAAACATCTAAAAATATATGGTTGAGGTGTATAAAACTGATTTAATAAATAATGTTCACAGCTTAGTTCAACTGTAGATTTTTTGGAAGTATGGACAATTTTAGTGCATTTCAATTTTAAATTAGTTACCGTCTCACTAGCTGTGGTGGTTTTATTTTCATTAGCATGTCATTCTACTTAAAAAACATAATATTTTCCTTCAGTCGCCACCAATAAAATAACTTCCTATTTTCCATTGAATTTACACTAGCACCATCTGAATCAACACTTTTAATGATACCCAGGCACTAGAGGTCTGTGCGGTCCTAATAAAATGGGACCGGACCATGAAATTGAAAAATACTACTTATCCGGACCGGACCGACACGTAAAATATTATTTTGTAACTCGGACCAACCCGGACCGGGTTAAGATAACAATTTTTTTTTTAACTGATAACGCGATAGGCGGCAAGTGATAACGATAATATTATAATCAATACTAGTATAAGTGTATTATGTGTACCGTGTACGACAGACGACAGTTGGTTTTCAGTTTTTACCTGGCGTTAACCGTTTGTCAATCAAATTAACTGTAGTAACCGGACCGCAAAAGTCAGGATCTATAAACAATATACATTGTATATTATACAATAATTATTACTTGACTAAAAGATCATTTTTTTTATATGTATATATATATATTTATATATATATATATGGTCAAATGAGATGGGTCATTACTATTTACTCCTTAATAATATGTGATGCTGGCCGCACAATAAATATCATTAGTTGTTGTGTATTGTATACACATTTTGTTAATGTTGGCGTCAATGAGAGGCGATTTTTTTTTGGGCGGGGATTTGTCGCGTGACGTTTTGAAGTGTAGCCGTTTCATTTAATTGTCAAGGACCTGCATAGCCGTGCAACGTTGCACAGCGTAGCGAAACGTCGCGCAGCAAAATGTTCAAATTGCATATTTTGCCATCGATCGGCTCTTCTGAAGGTGAAGTTAAATACGGTTAGGTTAGGTTGGTCGCCGGTGTTACGGTCTCGGCCAGTATCGTTACTCGTCGGCCGACAGCGGCATGGTCTGCTGCTTGTCTGTACGCTGTCGGCGGCGGCGTCTCTGATTCGGACGGGCGGGTAGTGGCTGATAAACTTTAACGTTGCACAGCGTTGCGAAACGTCGCGAGGCAAAATGCATATTTTGTCATCGATCTGTTAGGGGTAAGTTATATACGGTTAGGTTAGGTAGGTCGCCGGCGTTACGGTCTCGGTTAGCCTCGTGACTCGTCGGACGGCAGTGTACGCCGTCTGCGTCTGGTCCCTTCGCCGTCGGCGGTTATAGTGGCGGTGACGGAGGTGTCTGCGTTCAGCCCCCTCGCCGCGCCGTCGGCGTCGGTGGTTGGGGTGACGAAGGCGCGGGGGCGTCTAAGCTTTTACCTGGCGGGTAGTGGCTGATTTACCAAATTATCAGCGCGGCAGCTGTAATAGTGATTATTTTTTATCATCACATGAGTGTAATTCTTTCATTATTCATTATTGCATTAATTATCTCAATATGAGTGACATTACACTATTATCCCTGTGGTCAGGGAAGAAAGAATTCTACCAAAGGCCTCACACCTGCCATAAAAGGCGACTAAAGTGACGTAGAGCCCTCCGTTAAGTGGCCTTTTAACAGGTCACTTCTTCTTGAGACACACCTTCCCCGGCCCGCAATTAGCACCCAGTGCTACTAGTCGGTCCGCGGTCGTAGGGGATCCCTTCGGGACGAACCACTAAAGCCAAGGAACACCCGACATTACACTGAGCCCCCCAAAAATGATGTGGGTGTTTACGTGTATAATAGATGTTCTTAAGATACAGGATACATTTTAAAGTTCTATAATATCTAAAAAATGAATAATAAAATAAATATAATAGTAACAGTTATTTATTATTAATATAACCACTTAACTTTTCGTTTTGCATGATGATGCAAAAGTATGAGATTACGGAAAAAAGAAAAATCACAGCGACAGGTAGAAATACGTTGCAAATCCAATAACAACACATATCAAGACACTTATTTTATAATAATATGGTATTGTTGTGTCATGCATCATTCGAATAAAACATTATCCAAATAATCATCTAGATAACACGTTATTCGAGTGAAAGTTATTCGAATAACTTTTTCAAATTTAATTATTCGAAAAATTTTCAAAATAATTAATTCGAATAAATTTAAGACTAAAGTACTTGAATAATTGCTTTATGTGATTTGTTCGGTTGTACGCTTAAAGCCAATTCAATCATATTAGGTTTATAATTTGGAACTTTTAATGAAGTACACGCGCAGCACTGAATTTATCCGTTAGTGAATTTCTCAAGTTTCTTAGTAAGCAACTGGAATACTGTGGAGTAGGTATATTTCCTTACTTTTGTCGAAGTCACAGTAAGTCTAACTTAGTTTAAATTATACGATATTGTAACATAAATCATAATGCTAATTATAATATTAATGACACTACATGATGATTTTATAACAATGGTCTTACACTTCATTATGAAAAGACTACATTTTTGTGTTTAATAATTAAAGATAAAAACCATTAAATTAATAACAACAAAATATTCTTTTATACGTATAATTGCAATCAGTGTATACTGTAAACATAATATTTTGGTCTTGTCATTGAAAACCTAATTAAGTACATTTTACATTAACCCAAAACTGTAGGCAATTTTTTTTTTTAATTTTAAAAATATACTGAACATATTATATTAAAGAGTCATGGGGTAGAAATTAAATCAACTAACACCGATGACTAACGAATATCATTATGGTTCTTACACAAAAGAGCTATCTAAAAAAAATTTAGTTAAATGAAATTAAAAAAATTAGACAAAATATTTCAGCATTCTTAAGATAAGAAAGATAGGCCAAATCGCAAAACAAACTGTCCATTTTCATGAAATAATACAACATTATAAATAAATATACTGTTTTATTCATCCATTATTGTTTTATTCATTCATTAGACAATAAATAATATGACGCATAATTATTGAAATACTATTATCGGGTAGGTATGTGATAAAATGTACAAGGGGGGTTATTAGAATAATATTATTCAAGTCCCATCATTTAAATGTGAGTATTTATTTAAATATACTAAGTCCCGTCAGACTATGGAATAAAATATGTGATATATAAAAAAATATATTTTTGTCCTAGTGGGTACACTGCATTATGGAAAAATTGTCATTCCATCCCGGGTTTTAGATATACCCCTAGAACTGATTTAGTGGGTGCCGACCATAGAGTAATAATATAAAGAGATGAAATACATACCTATACTAGCTTGTATGCAAGAGCGAAGTAAAAAGTCTATTGTTGAACAAATAAAACAGCTAGGCATTGTGGTTAATTAATACAAATAAATAGCTAAAACTTATATACCTTATATACAAGTTAATAATAATACATTTTATATTATATTTTATCGAATTTAAAAGCAATATTTTTTCAAAATACTGTTATCATTGATATCCTATCACCACGATATATTGAACGATGATTATTTTCTTCTATCTTAGCAGACTGATTTTAGTCCTACTTTTTGCTACACATTAAAACTACTATAGCCACCCCTGATGTAAATACCATACGCACTAGACGGCTGTACGGTTATAAAATCGATATCCGTTTATTTTGTGTTGTAGGATATTACAACAGTCGGAAGCGATTTAATTATTTAGTAGAAACAAAAGAGCATGGGCCTGACACGCGGCTTATCAAAGACCGTCGCAGTAAACATTTCCCATCGACATGTCAATTCAAAGGGACGAAAATAATTAAGCACTTATTAAAAACACGTTAGGATAGTTTAAAAGGCTTTTGTGTGAGCGCCTGGCTGCATTCACAGTATTAAATTGAAGCTAAACTAAAGTATTAGCCACTCGAGTTTCCCGGGACGTCTGACAGCGGCGTCTACTCTTGACAAATTAAAAAATTTACCCCACCGTGTCTTATGTACATTTGTACATTTGAATTAAGATGTATGTAAATGGAGGGTACAGAAAAAACCAGCAAAGTCACTTTTTAAAAATGGCATTTTTTTGTTGTTACGTATGTTTGAATAATTTTATAAAAAAGTGTTTTTTTTATTGTATCTATTGAACAGAACTATGTATCATTTGAAAGAGTTTCGGATATATCCA
Source organism: Adelges cooleyi (assembly GCF_023614345.1). Taxonomy (NCBI): domain Eukaryota; kingdom Metazoa; phylum Arthropoda; class Insecta; order Hemiptera; family Adelgidae; genus Adelges; species Adelges cooleyi. Next base: position 78,766 of record NW_026095916.1, on the reverse strand, counting down.
CGTCACTAGTTATATGCAAATGAGTATGGCCACGGCAGCTGAACAGTCGAGACCATTATTGCCCTGAAGATGGGCTCTGCGAAGAGTCCGAAACGTCGGCATATAACTAGTGACGTAGATATATCAGAAACTTTTTCAAACGATATATCAATCCACGAAAGCTTTAACGCATTCATATCAAAACTATATACTTATAGAATTAATGTAAAATTTTAAGTTTTTTTAAGTGTATACACTAGGGTGGTACTTATTTGCACGATTTTCGAATTTCAATTGTGCCGCCCCTCCCATTCGATTCGAAAAAAAAAAAAAATTTTGAAGCCAACTTTGAACTTTCTAATCCGATCCTAATCATTCCCTGTAACGAGGAGAAGTTTGCCGTTTAAAATACATGCAATTTCCCTATTTCAACTTGATTATTGTATTACAAGGGCAAATTATTGACGAAAAAAATTTAATTTTCATGAAATTTTCGAGTATCAGTGTTACTTTTAAGCATGAATTAATAAATTATCTTAATTCGTGCTCTTAGATAAAAAAAATGTTGACTTCTGCTTAGTATCGTATAGTTCAATAACAACAAAGAATGAGGATCAAAATCCATATCTCATACAGATAGTGTCGAAATTCCGGAAGGTATATAGTGTACACATATAATATGTTACTATTTAGATATAATATTGAAAAATCGCTACCCCTGTCGCTGGCAGTGTGTGCAGGTTAACGGTATTCGTTACCGCCGTAGTGTGTGCGTAACTTAAACGACTTTAAAGGGGGTTTCCGTTTAAAAAAATGTTATTTTAGTGCGCAAGTGACAAAATAAAGTATGTAAAAAAAAAAATGTTCTTAGTAACTATGTGTTTTTATGTTCCAAATTTCACGAAAAAAATTAAATTTAAGGTCACACGTTTGAAATATTCTAAGTTACCTTTAATTTTGAACACACTGTATATATACGATATATATTATGGTATCTTATGTACATTATAATTTATAATTTAATCTATATTTATTTTTTATGACCAATAATGTCGGGGCTTTATATTATTAATGATTCTTAAATGCCGTATTAACGACCCAATATTTCTATAACACTCTAATAATATATGCTTCACGTTCTGCAATATCCATACCCAACTTTTTGACTTTGACGTTTTTAATTATTTTTTGACATCTAAGCTGTATAGAAATACGGTGTTTAATAACTACGCAAGTGCAACTGACATTTTTGTCACAGCTATACAGTAAAGAAGTTGTCACCGGGTGGTCTTTTTAATCAGACTTGTGCCCATTTACAATGAGCACTTATCATATTCGCCTTACACTCCTAACTATATGGGGTCGGCCAAGTTCAGTGCTCAAGTACAGTAAATTAATTATTTTGTCTTATATATATATATATATATATATATATATATATATATGTATGGATTTGCATTATATTGTTTAAAAATTGTATACAGTTGGTTTTTTTAATATTGATTCCAATTGTTACTATTTGAAAACAAAAAAAGTCGTGGTGCTTTTAGTGTAGCAGTGTTGTTTGTATTATTATTATTATTATTATATATTTTTTTTTAATACAGAACCATTGAGTGGTTTGAACTCAGAACCAATTGTTGATCACATGACTTCCCCTCATTAGCCATAGTTTATTTACATGTATACATATATATAAATATAAATACTGTTTTTGTAAAATCCTCTTTACTCCTGCGGGTGAGGGGAGGGGGAGCTCACATTCCTATGTTCGGTTTCATATAATTATTACTCTCAAAAGCTCTGATATAGCTTGTCAGTTAATTTGTTAAGTTATCTTCAGTTTAATTTTTTTACCTTAAATTTTAATAATACAACTTAAAAATGATCAAAAGGAAACGTTTCTACTGCTCTGGAGAAATGGTTAATGATGATTTATTTTAGCTTCGATGCGGAGCTGAGAAGGTATTGTTTTTACAATGATGTTTTTTTGAATTTTTTTTTTTTTTGTATCTGGACCCACGATATCTCGTTAACCGCTGAACCGATTTCTTCATGTAGCAACTCTATAGATCAGAAATCATACCTGGAAGGTACTCTATTGGACGGGCCAAAAATTAAAAAAAGTCACCCCTTCCTCATCAATATCGAGAAAAACACCTAAAAAATTTACAAATTTTTCAACTTAAAATTACAATACTCTATAACTTTTTTAAAAATAGTCGAAAATGTTCCAAATTTATATGAATTGTTCTTCAAACATAGTACTATCGATAAACATTAACAAACCAAAAAAATATCATAAACTCTTTCCCTTAGAAGGGATAGAATTTTTTTCTTTATTTCACTTTTTCAAGCAAAGTTTTAGAGATTTAGATCTGAAAATTAGACCAAAGGTAGATCTAAAATGGAACTATAACATTACAATTTTCTCAAAAATCTGTAGTCAAATTTTTTTATTATTAAGGAAAAACCCTAAAAATAGGGTAAATTTACACTTTGGCCGTAGTCAGTTTCTTGGTTGCTATGTGTGTGTGAATCAACAGTCAACAGGTAATGAAAATATTTTTATTATATTGTTAATTACGACATATGGGTAACTATGGAATACATTTTTATAGACAGACGATCAACCCGTATCGTATCTACCCTGCATAAGACTAAATATTATATTTTAAGTACATTATTGCTGGTCCCACGATATCTTCTAAACCGCTATAACTGGTTTGAACATACTATCCACATATTCGCATGGAAGCGTTTATTTAAAAGTGATTTTATCACTTTCAGTTATAATAAAATCTGTAGACCTGTGACCTCTCCGTCCCCACTATGCTTATACTACTTTTTTCTTTCACAAAGCTTTCTAATGCGACCAGGTTAACACAAATTCAACTTCTGATCCCGTCCAATCGACTCGATATTGTCTTTTTTTTTGGCATTGAATATGATTTTGCGACGACCAATTTGCCGAGAAGCGTCACGAAACTAAAAAATCTATGTTAATTTTTATTTCTAGGAATTTTTGAGTCCCGAGAAAAGCATTTTGCATGAAATAACCAACTGAACGGCAAAGAATATTCACAGTTTCGATCAATCGTTAATCATTGCATTTCGTATTTTAGTCCGAACAATATTTATTTGGAACTTGGCAGTAGATTGAACACAGCTAACATATTAATGTTTGAAATCGATCAACTCTTGTCATTGGCCTAGGCTTTTTGGGTACTTACTTTAAGGTAAAATATGTACTTAACACGTTGACCGCCACGGGTTTTTTTACTTTGTATCGTATCCACCCTGCATAAGACTAAATATTATATTTTAAGTACATTTTTGCTGGTCCCACGATATCTTCTAAACCGCTATAACTAGTTTGAACATACTATCCACATATTCGCATGGAAGCGTTTATTTAAAAGTGATTTTATCACTTTCAGTTATGATAAAAGCTGTAGACCCGTGACCTCTCCGTCCCCACTATGCCCCGACTCCACTGTACTGTTATTTGTTTATTTCAAATCTATAGACTTGCTACATGAAAAATTCGGTTTAGCCTCGATAACTTTTGCTATGTATGGACATTTGATAATAATACGGGGTCGAAGGTTTGACGCCGCGGAAAATAAATGAATAACTCGCGCCGTTAAACGAATTACTCATGGCGAGAGGTACATAAATATAACATAAATAACATTATTATACTATACGGACAATAAGTGTGGATAGTGCACAATGTCGGAAAATTGTGAAACCGAGTATTTTCTTTGACGCTGCGACATAGCCTTAGATTATATATATATATATATATATATATATATATATATATATATATGTTAAAGGGAACCAGACGGGTATAGACTTAAAAAAACCACCACAATAGACTTCGAGTAAAGTGATGGAACATATAGTGAGGGCAGCGTAATTATATAACTCCGATACATTTGAGAGCTTCGATGCTAATCTGTATATAGTACAATTATTAAACAACGATAAAAATCAATGAAAAGGTTTAAAGTTGTCTTATAGGGTTTTCATAAAACAGTCACCCGCCTGAAGCCCGATGCCGCAGCCGACTAGCAAAGCGTTATTAATAATATTATATAACTAGCCGGAACTTGGATCTCTTCACTTTAGAAGAATTTTGGACTTGGATCCAATAATGTACTCTTTAACAGAGTTATTACCTTAATGTTTAAGGTTTACCGTGTCACCTAGAGATAGCCATAACAGAGGGGGGGAATAGGGGTAATTGCCCTTCCCCTTGGCTTTTGACATTTTTATGTCTTTTCTATGGCACACACACGGAAAATCGACATCGGTTAACATAACGACACCGGCTATCATAACGAAAAATAACAGCTGATTTATCTGTTTAGATAAGAGAGATAAGAGACAACCGACACCGACATCGAAAATTCATCCTATATATATTTATATATACATAATATATATATATATTTATCCTTCTTTATCCTTATATGTCCTTATATGAGGGTGGGAATGGGAATGGAAATGACGATGGGGTGGACTGGGGGTAGGGGAGGGAACGGGGATAGGGATGTTACTTTTATGTTATAGGATATAGGAGATAGGGGTAAGAGATGAGGGTTGGGGGTGGCGGCATATATGTTGTATTCACAACGTTCAAAATAGAAATGAATAATAAATTCAATAATTTTAGTTTATAATTTGAAGATATGCTTGAATTAGGTACCAGTACTTAAAAAAATAGAGTTTTTTTAATATTAAAATGATGAACCGTTAGATGTTTACGATTTTAACATCTCGTCGGTATACCATACTTTCTATTTCAGATATACCACTTATAACTGATATAAATTATGTCAATTCCTATTTATATTATATTTTTATGAAATGTTTACTTGGAACCTAATGTAAATCGACTGTACAATATTATCATCCCAATGATGAGATGAAAGTGCTATATTAATAAAATCTCAATATCATTAATATGTATGTTTGAGAAGGAGACTGTAGTATGTAGAATCCCTATTGATATAAACGGTTTTTTGTTACTAAAAAAATAATATTTCTGAGATGTCAAAACCTCAGCTTACATATATTACACGCATTGAGGGCTTGTATACACAATCACTTTATGTGTACTGTGTATGCATGCAATTCTATATATTCTTACAAAATGCATACACAAATTCATTAGTCTGCTGTCGATATGCACACATATGTACTAAGAATTAGCAAATAAAGACATAACACATGATATGCATATTCATATATATTTACGACTGAGTTCCTTCAACGCTGTGACACTGGTGTTGACAGTTTTCACAATCGAGAGAAATTATTATATTCATAATACGTGTACACTAGCAATGAACGTTCTATACTTCCATATTAGCGTCTCAATACTATAGTGGAATAACTTTTAAATACTAATAGGTACAATTAATACAAATTAAGCTATTAGACAATGAACAAAAACGGAACATACAAGCAAGGTGTATTATATGGTTTTTCTTATAAGTTTTAAAAATGTAAAATAACTATAAAAATTGTAAATTTTGTATTGAACAAGCCTACCTAGAAAAAGGCTTATCTTACTATAGCCGTACATCCCTAATATTATGTCTATACTCTACAGTCATACAGGGTGTTTAAAAAGTTAGAAAACGGTCAATTTTTAGAGCCGTTATTGATTTTTTTTTAAATTTTAACTTTTGGATGTTAATATATGTTATTTTATGCACATTTGAGGCTGAAATACAAAATATTACCTCAAATAGTTTGCGCATGCGTGGTATCAGCTTTTAAAATTTAAACGGGAACCCCTAAATTTTTAGGAATATTCTGTTAGCAATTAATATTTAAAATACAAAAATGTTAAAAACACTTTTTGATACCATACAGTTCAAAAGTTATTGCTATTTAAAGTTCATGTTAGTGCTCCATTCAAAAGAATTTTTAAGCATGTACAAGTCAGATAATTTGACGTGACTTTTATCAGATGTGTAATGTAATATCTGAAGTACGATTAAAAAAAAAAAATCACAATTAAATTGAATTAATAGCTTTAATTGTTATTTGGAAATTTGTTTAAAAAAACACTATTTTTTGGAGACGCTAATTGCGCATTTCAATGCTTTATATACACAATGACTGTATTATATATGTAGAAACATGCACTATTTTATGGTTTTTAAAAGTTAAATATTATATTGGAAAAACTATATTTAATTCAGTGTAAAAACCATACAATTACAAAATTAAAAGAATTGCACCTGTAAGTTAAAAAAATAAAAGATAATTGTTTATGTATTATTATTTTTTAATTTTAAGACTATCATTAATTGAAATGGTCCAACCTACACCATGCAAAACTTAAGTTGCAGCAAAAATGCAAAATTTTTGTTTACACAAGATGGTATTTTTTATAATATTAATTTAAATAACATAAAGTTAAAAAAGTATTTGATTCTAATTATTATATAATATAAACAATATTAACATACTGCAATCCGTTAAGTTCCATTTCCAACGCATCGTGCATAATACAATAGTGTATTGTGCAGTACTGTATGTATACAAGCTTTCTCTTGTAAATTTGTGTATGATCCTAAATGTTAATTATCTTATGATGTGCAGTCATGCTCGATAGATAATTAGCCGACAATAGCCAGGCAAGTTTTTGACTAGTAAAATATATCAGGTACATCGATGCGAAATATAGCAATCAACAATGATATTATCATGTTATTCTATAGGTATGTTATATTATAGATGGAGGGTGGAAATGTATGTAAAGCTACATTACCTGGCGCAATGGTTGTTAAACTTTTACGCGGTGAAAAGTAATACAAGTATAACTTCAAAAATGCTTTCCTTAAAAACTCAAACAGAATTTATTATTAATACACTCCAAAAATTCTGAAACAACTAGGCCGCACACGAGGCGATTGTCACGCGATGTGATTTGTGTGCGATTCAGACGAGATACATGAGATATGTGCAATTTGAGTGACTAGAAGTCCACCAACACGAAGCGATTGTTTTTTTTTTTTAAGTCGGTTGTACACTGTCAATTTCATAGTTTGTATGAAGTTCACCACGAAAATGTCGAGTTCCAGTGAAGAGGACATTGCTATGTACTAACTACTACTTGTACAAAAAGTTAAAAATAAAGACTTTGCCCTATTTTTAGACTAGTAAATATAAAATTTGAGAATTTAAATTTAAACGATTTGTACAAAAATAGTTACCAGGTAAATTGACTACATTTGACACATCACACCATGTCATGTCCACAGAATCCTTTCTTGGATATTCTCAAATCGTGTAGTTAAATAATGCAGGGAGTTTTTAAATTTCACTCACAAATTTGATATTAAACACCTCCATGATACGTGCGGTAATCGACAAAGCATAAAATATACTATGAATACGTTAAATTTTTATACGCCAATATAATATATTTTTTTTGTTTTATTGAAATACGAGTATAAAACATCAACAGCACCGGTCATTGGCTAGACATTTATTTTTAATTATTTAATCTGTGATTAGTTCCCTTTGTTATTGTTATATTATATAAATATATTAATATAATGTAGATAGATCTTTTTTCTTCTCGTTGAAATTTTTTTCTACTACCAATGTTTAAGATTTTGTATTTATTAATTCTTTACAATAGTAGTACGAAAGATAAAAACAAACGACGATGCGACTCCTCTCTCTACCATCACATGTCATTGCCACCTAACAGTCTGTGGCCGGCCACCCAATATAATAAAAACATCGGTCATGTCTTGTTTTAAAAAAAAAAAAATTGTAAATAATCAAACGTACCTAACTTAACCTAGGCAATGAAATATCCACTTTTTTATTTTCCAAAAAAATTTAGAAAATTGTAATCGTATTAATATTAATAACAATACGCATTACATGTTTGCATGTATGCACGTATAAAAGTATGCAATATATGCACTAATATTCATTGTAGGGTTCTGGTCTATTCTTTGCTGTACTTATTAGGTTTTAATAAATAATTTAATTCAAGTTTAGAAGTGATGCCGCCGGGTAACTTCTTCTATCAACCAAAAAAAAAAATCGGTCTTATAAATATATAAATTCATTAGTTTTACTTATTGCATTAACAAAATGCAGATTGTATAAACTAATGTAAAATAAAAACATATGGTTGCCCTCTGTATAATAGTTATAATAATATACAACACATTATACTACACATATAGATGTATTATCTGGCTGAAATATTGTCAGGTTAGGTTGTATACTAGTATTTGAGTTTATAATGTACATAGTATCTGAATAATTCCAAAATAATTTGGAATTGTGTATGCGATTGTGTCTTCGCTGTATTATACCATTCAACTCGACTGATTCCAGAGAATAACTTATGTGTGTTTGAATCATTTTACACGTTCAGTGCATTCATTTTATACAGCATGCACATTGAACTTGCGGTAAAGTTAATAAAGCCGTCGTATGCGTTCAATCATTTAGCAGAGGCCGTATATGGCCGTGACGCGATACCGAGATAATAGCGAGGAGTATATTAAAATTAAACAAAAGCCTTTACAGAGAATAATTTCTAGCGTTTTGTTCTTTAAAAGGGATGCAAATTTAATAATTGTCCAATACACGTGGGCAGTTGGACAGTCGGCGTAACTATTGAAGTAGAGACTTTAATTAAAGTGAGAACGGATAAATCCACGGTACTACCTCACCTACAAATAGTACACGACTGACGTATTCATAGTATATTTTATGCTTTATCGAGTACCGTACGTATCATGGAGGCGTTATAAATTGCCCGGTACATCTACCGCGTTTTGACGTTAAGAGGACGTCATACACCCGTTATTTTCTTAAAAAATCCGCCTTGCGCGGATTAATTTTACAAAGGTTATAATAAAAGCTAAGAAACTACATTTTTACATAAAAGATATAGACAACAGCATTGTCTGTGTTCTACCGTCGCCCTTTTTTAATATTTTAACCAGTTAATGAATAATTAATTATTTAAGAAAGGACTTTTTGACTTTTTTAAAAATGATATAGCGTTGGTTGTATTAGGTATATCGCAAAAATACGGATGATGGAACACAGATAATTTTGTTATAAATAATATGTATACATTTCATTCCTTAACTATATATGAAGCCTGAGAAAAATAAATTCGCGCAAAGCAGTTTTGAAGGGAAAAAATTGTAATTTATCCTATAGAAATGACTGTGATAGTCTGACAAAAAAAAAATGGCGATCAACAAAGTATCTTAAGTACTGTGTTAATAAGTATGCATTATAGTTCAAACTCTAAATTAAGACTTTTCGAAAAATTGCCTATACTTTACTCCTTAGAAATGGCCGGTGTGGCGTCCTCTTAAGTTGTATGCAAAACATGAACGGGTTAATACCGGCGCGGCGGCCATTGACACATAGCCCCGGACACTGATAACGATTGCTGACAAAGGGAAGACACTTAACACACGAAATCGCGGTGGCGGTCATCCACCAAATCGATGGTGACACGGCTTATACTATTGGTTAGAAAAATATATTATAATTCATATATATTATAATTTAATTATACAATCGAAAAATTACCAATTCTTACTAAAAAAAAAGTTATAGGGAACTTAAAAAAAAAAAAAAATGGCAAAATCACAAAAAGAACGTTTAGTGGCCATCCTGAAAACTATGAAATATGTCGCTTAGACCCTTTTGCCGTGCCACCATCGAAATGTTAGTTGAAGATTTAACCCTGCAGTAGTCGCGCGTTCTACTATTGGAGTACACCGATAATGAATTTAATTTTAGATGGTTTTAGGATTTCCTTATCACAATGATAACTATATTACCTTTAAATGACATTATATAGTTTGTGTTTGTGTTAAAATACACAAAATCTGCGAAAACGCAGTTTTTCGGCAATTAAAGAAAACCCGTAGTCCCGAATTTATTCTTAGTTTAATATGTTATCTTAAAATTACCGCTAAGAAACCCCAAAAAACTTGCACACCCCCTAGAGGAATGGGAAATGGGTATAATTAAAATTTAACTTTGAATAAGTAAACTTTTTCAACTTTTACCCCCCCCCCCCTTCCAAAGTACAAACTAGATGAAATTTGTGATTTATAGAGTTACTACACGAAGGAAATGGTCTAGTATTAAAAAAGTTACAGTGTATACAGACTAAAAAAAAACCCCATATCAATGTAAAACCATTAGCATCGCTCCTCCGCATTAAAGCTAAAAAGGATTAAATGGTTGTTGTATATTTTCATTTAAGCTGATTATAAATATTCATATTATACGCAAACATTTTTATTTTTCAACGGTGTCCATAACGCTGCGCATTGTGTATGCATGATAAAACCGCGATTACTTTGGAAATATTTACCTGTCGCTTGTTATACATAGCTTGAAATAGGTTTTCCGGTTTCAACACTTAATTAAATTAAAATAATCAGCATAATATACTATACGAATAAAAGGTTTGCAAATATATTTTTTTAGTAGGTATGAAAAAACGATATAAATATATAAAATACATCACTGAATAGTATATTATTATTTCTGAATGCGGGAATTTCTGTTTGAAAGTAACTGTTTCATATGGATAAAATACACTATAATATAATATGTGGTTATAATGTAATGTATTATAATATTGACAATATATTTAATATATATTGAGTTGACAAATAATAATAAAAAAATGGCGAAAATATTTAAAAATATACGTGATAAATAAAGATTTAGTGAAAAGTTTCCTAAAACGATCTCATTAAAATAATGTTTGAATAAAATAAAATATATAACATTTTAATATAATGTAATTAGATGAATAGTGTATTGTAATGATAAGTGAATTGTCTTGTATAGTACTAAGTACATGATCAATGTTAGCATGTGTTCAACTACTGTATTTTATGTAAATTTAATTTCTGCTGTAGCAATAATAAAAGTCAGTATTTTATGATTTTATATTGTAAAGTGGTCTGGGGTATTCTGAAGTACCTGTTCCACTTTTGTATCGTGCAGCGCACTATCAGTAAATTCATAATATTATTATGAAACGAATGTATATAATATATCCTTTTAATACAAATTAAAAGGGTTGAAACTTTTAGAACTTTATATTATAACAAAACAGTATTACGTCTAGTAAAAGGCTAACACAATTAGTACTAATAAACAAACTAATAAAACTCAATATCAGAAAAGTCAGAAATTTTCACAAGGAAATTACATTATTCTCAAGTCTTTTTTTTTTTAGAGACGGTTTAAGCAAAATTTTTGTTCAACGTACATAAATTGAACAAACTTTTTTAAAACTAGATAGGTATATATTATGTTAACGATCCATTATTACACAAAACAAGAAACTATAAAGCGAATAATAATAACGTTCGACTTTTTAATAATTATTAGTTATAGAACGTACAGTGTAGTACCGTACGTTAATTACTACGTATCTCGGTATACTGGCTAAAAGTATGCAATCAATGTGACGAATTTTATAATCAATAGCCCTTCAACATAATTCTAACTGAAATAGTTACTTATTCTTGAGTAGTGTATAAATACCGTACTACATAATATAAAAAACAGTAAATTGATATTTCACTGTTATTATATTTTATTCCTAAAGGCTTAAATTTTTGTTTTTGTCTTGAACTTAATGCGTCTGTCTATACCATAGTTACCCATATATCGTAGTTAACAATATAATGGAAATATTTTCATTACCTATTGACTACATTACCTGATACACTCACACGTAGCAACGCCAATATAGAACTTTATCGCGTTACAACGTAATGGCAATAATGTGCTTAAAATTGTATTTCTAGTATTAGGGTGGATAGGCACGATTAGGGTTGATCGTCCGTCTATAATAAATTACTAATTATACTATTTAAAAAAAAAATTAAGGAGTGCCGTAATTTTATGTGAATAAATATGTAATTTTTTAGGGGGGTTGTTCTCCATTTTAAAAAAGCAATGATGGATATTTAAAATGTTTGATCCGATAAAGTACAATACCTTCTGAGCTCCGCATTGAAGCTAAAAGAATTTAAATTTGTTTCGTGTGTTTATAATTGCTTCACTTGATTCTATTTATTGATTTAAATTGAAATACTGTTTGTAACTATTTAAATTAATTTGCTAGCGGTAATTTATACAAACTATACTTTAAGTCTAAAAATATAACCTGTATAATATGATTTCAGTATTGTTAAGCTATTGATAATCTTTAAACAGAGTTAGTGTATACGGTCATGCAGTGGCATATTTAGGAATTCGTTTAGGAGGGGGATGAAATAAATAATATTCCACAGACTTGTGCGGAGCTTCGCCCCCCCCCCACACCCCCCAAGCAACTAAACAGCATAACAACAATATTTTAATTTTAAAATCCACCAAACTTATGACTCTTAATTATAACTTAAAAAAATATTTATAATGTATTATTCCTAGAATAATAAGAAAATAATATTTAAGTTCCACTATACTATTATAGTAGTGGCATTTAAACATAATTTTCTTATATACTGTCATAATCATAAAACAAAATGTAGTTTTCTATTTTTTTGGAGACTTAGTTCATCGATAACCTCATCTGGCAACATTTTTATTGACCGGTGACATGCCAATAAAGCCAACCCATTTTTTTTTTTATACCGTGATATAATAATTTTCAAGTACTTAATTAATAATAAATTTATTAATTACAATATTAACAATATGTAACTTATATAATTCATATTAAATTAACTTTTAATGAACCAATATATGTTTAGAAATAGAGATAGAAATTTAGTGGTAAGTGATTGGTCAATACAATTTTAATTAACCATTAAATTTATTAATTCTTTATGCAACGCATCATTAATAGTTGTGTGAGTTTTCGATGTAGAGCCAAATTAAAATACAAAATTTGTATGCATAAATTTCACAATAAAAAATGTGTGTATTATTTTGTTATCATTCATTATCAATTGAATATGGAGCAATAAAACATAAGTGTACAATTATGCGATACCCATTACGAATATTTAGAAACAGATATACTTAAAAGTAATTTCATATTGAAATACGGAAAACATTAACTAAAAAAAAAAGGTCAAGGGGGGGGGGATCAATCCCCCATATCCTTCCCCATAAATACGCCACTGCGGTCATGCAAAATATGATAGAATTTTTTTTAATCGATAAAATTTGAATAATTCCTTGTAATGCGAGAAATTAATTTAATATTGTACTAAAATCTTTAAAAATTATACTCGTTATAGCAAACGCTTTTCGTTTATAATAAGTTTTCTCAAAATAATACCTGAAAAAACAAAGCCCGATGAAAAAGAGTTGTATGAAACAAAAATTGTTAAATGTGTATACTGTATATTATGTGATGCTGATGTTAGGCTTAAGGAGGTTAGATATTTAACTGTTTTTATAGAAAGTTTACTAAAAAAAAAAGGATGGTCTTGTTTAAAGATAAATTTATGGTGTCTAAGAGCAAAACTACGAGTACTTAAAATCACATAGGAATTTAAAATGCTTTCATAATTTATAATATCAAAGAACCCTTCAGTAATCTTTTTCGATGCCGTCTTCTATAAGCCTCAGTAATGCTTAACATAGCACATCTTTGTCTTGTTTAGTAATCAAATATTAAAATGACGCCGTCTACTAGGCATTGGATGTGCTTTAAGTTGGAAGCTCGTAAAGGAGCAGACTACGTTTAGAGTTCGTCCATTATGATAACTAATAAACCTCCTTTTAAAATATATTGCGTTGATATTTCTGGTATTCTTGTTTTATTACTTAAATATTAAGTAACAAATTCATACCACAGAAGCAAATGAATGGCCAACAGAGATGTTTAAAGTTCACTTACCGTGCAAAAAACTTATAGTAAAAAACTATTTTTTTTCTCGAGTTTTTTTCAATTTTCCATGTTACGCGTTTTCATTATTATTTTGGTTTCATCGCCATTCCTTTATTATCAGTTCTTATACTATATTACTAAAACAATTGTTATTTTCATATTTTTACTAAAATAATATTATACACGTCTAGTCACTACAAATTAAATATACCTATAAACTACTAAAATGCCTATTTCGGAAGAAGAAATCTTGATTTTTGCTGGAGTAGTAGGGGCAAAAGAATGTATCCTCACCTAAATGTTTTAAATCGATTTCAATCACAATCATAATAATTTGAAATAATTAAGCTAAATATCGTGATATTCCACAAAGTATAAGTTTTCTCTACCGTACGGTCAAGAAACAATATGGACAAAAAGAAAGAAATTTGTACTTTTTTTTTTCATTTAAATTTGTAATTTTAATATAATAATACCAAATTATTCGTCCATAATATTCTGAGTGGGTGAACATTGTCTCATATTACGCTTTGCTGATTTCCGTTATACATATACTAATAATATACATTTACGTAAACAATTATTTTAAATATATGTACAATGTCAAACAGCTATTCTTGAAAACATTCATGTTGCAAGTTCTGATCGTGCCGTCAGTCGTTTTTAAACGCGTTGTAATTCAGTTTGATCCCCAAAATATTACAAAATGAGCTTTTTAAATACATATTGCACACGGCTTTTGACATGGTAAAACGAATCTCCTGTTTGAGTGTTAAATGTCAAAGGGTTTTTTTTGTGGAAATCGTCGGAATCGTTTTCATTATTTTATGATAAATATCATGCATGTCATACCGGACACGTCAATCATACTATAGTGAGGCCTATGATGCAATTTAACAAAAAAAAAAAACAACAAAAATTGAAAGTGGTTGGCGATAAAATGATCACCCTGTATTAAATAAGGTTAATTGGCTTTATTGTTAGTTGTCAGTAATGTTAATAATTGGTAGTTTGATATTAATTTCAATTAATACTAAATAACTTTACTTAATTTGTAAGTTCAATGTAGTAATTCTGAATGGTGTATCTATAAAACATAAATAAAAGGAACAATGAAACAAAGTGTTTGTTAAATAAGAAAAATATGGCTTTTTAAAATTCTTTTTAACGTTTCTGCAATGACATCTAATGAATGAGTTCGCTAAAAAAGCACTCTAACAATTGTATAGTTCAAAGGAAACCGCCCGAACCATTTTTATTATTTTATATAAAAGTGCATCTTTGTGACACGTTAAGGTACAAGCATTGAATGAATATATATTGTACAATATTTACAAGTGAGAGACGTTTATTGAAATCTGCTTTCTGCGTCTTCCTTTGATACATTATACAATGATTACATTTTATTAGGAGGCAGTCAAGTAAACGAAATCAAGTGCGTTTAACGCGTAAGACATATTGTTTCTTACTGTCAAAGTCGAGTTCAAATTAAAGTGTATTTTCGTAACCGGTGCAAAGTCCTCACCATAAAAGAGGGGTCACTTCATTTTTTTAAGTTTTTGAGGTTAAGGATCCAAAAACGGCTGAAAATGATGCGACCCCTCTTTTAAGGTGAGGATTTTGCACTGGTTACGAAAATACCTGAATTTCACCCATATATTAGTATGGTTCGGTATCGGAGCACCTGTATATTATTTGTTTTTATTAAAGTCGTTTTTTTGGGGCCCATACACTACAATTAATTTCGACGGTTTTACTCGTCGGTTATACCCATCGTGCTTAAAATCAAGATTCGACAGATGTAAAAACTGTAGTGTTTCGTCGTCGGTTTTGACCGACGTGTTTTATCGTGACAATGAAAACCGACGTATTTCATCGTAGTGTATATGTGCTGCCTATTATATATAGCGCCTTCGCGTAATTATGGTTACTGCTCTCGTTCTATCTTACGGCAGACGAAAACAAATGCAATCATACAAAAGCCTGTTAAACTATCCTAACGTGTTTTAAACAATTGCTTAATTATTTTCGTCCCTTTGAATTCGACATGCCGATGGAAAATGTTTACCGCGACGGTCTTTGATAAACTCATGACCTCGCTCTCGTAGTAATACCGTGTCATACCCATACTCTTTTGTTCCTATTAAATCATTAAATTGCTTCCGACGGTTGTAATATACCGTATAGGCGTCTAAGATCAAAGTGTGTGTGGTACTTCAGAGATCAAAAGTTTTTTACATGGAAAATTCCGGTTTGAAAACAAATTAAATTATATCAATTAAATAAATAATTTAATTATTTATAACGACAATAAAGAGATTGTCCCACTACCATAGTTGTTGCATAAAGTCATGTAGGACATAAATGACAACTTGAGTTTACCTTGGGCATACATTATCTAAGCTATATAATTATATACATATGGGATGTAAGCATACATCGTTTAGTGCGGTTATTCACAAGCTTCGATCTCTCTCTCCCACTGCTCATAATGCCGAATATTCTAACTTTCTTAGGACCGTGTTCGATAATTTTACAAAAAAAAAAAAAAATATACAGACTTTAAGATGGTTTTTTAAACCTTTGAACAATTTCAGCTCCGAAGACTGTGTAATAATACAGGGTCCGGCAAAAAAACCTCCCTTATTTAAAAATGGCACTGTGTGAGTTGTGGTGGTGGTACAACGGTGGAGGGGGTATCGATCGATAGCGGTATACATGCCATTTTCTTCTGACCTAACCTAAACCAATTGCTAGGAATCATGATGAGGGAGAAGTCTGGTTCCAACAAGACGGTGCCACAGATAACACTTCGCGGCGCTCCCTAGTAATCTTGAGAGAGGTGTTTCCTGGACGTCTTCTCTCTTTGCGAGGAGACATCACCTAACCGCCAAGGTCACTTGTTTTATCCCCTTGTGGTTTGGGGACTTAAGAAGGCAATCAAACAGGCAGTGGCTGCCATTATACCGGAAATGACACGAAGAGCTATGGCCATTCTCGAAAGTTAAAAGTGTAACCTGTGGCACCGTCTTGTTGGAACCAGACTTCTCCCTTATCATGGTTCCTAGTAAACTGGTTTAGGTAAGGTCAGAAGAAAATGGCATGTATACAGCTATCGATCAATACCCCCTCCACTGTTGTACCAGCACCACAGTTCATTTAGTTCCATTTCGAAATGAGGGAGGTTTTTTACTGACCCTGTATTATACAGGGTGATTCTTTTATCATAAACCAGTCAATATCTCATAGGGTTTAATAAGAAATTAAATTTTTTTTTCATATTATTTTTATATAATGTGATCTCAATTTTTCACAATTTGTTTTTGTTTTTACCCCCCCCCCCCCTCAACTTAGATTTTTTGTTGGCAACTTTTGAAACTTAAATGGTATCGTATATATTTTATTACCTCTTTAAATAGAGAATAATGTATTACAAATGTTGACTGGTCGATAACCAGTTTAGAGAAACTATTTTTGAAGTTAAAAGAGTTTAAAAGTTAGGATGGGAGAGGAAGTGCGGTTGGGAAATGCGCGCAGATAAAAATAATACTACACTCTACTTCCCCTCCCATCTTAACTTTTAAACTCTTATAACTTCAAAAATAGTTATCTAAAACTGGTTATCGACCAGTCAACATTTGTAATACATTATTCTCTATTTAAAGAGGTAATAAAATATATACGATACCATTTAAGTTTCAAAAGTTGCCAACAAAAAATCTAAGTTGAGGGGGGGGGGGGGTAAAAACAAAAACAAATTGTGAAAAATTGAGATCACATTATATAAAAATAATATGAAAAAAAAATTTAATTTCTTATTGATCCCTATGAGCTATATGTTTTTTATTACATTTTTTATTGTTTTAGTATCAATGTCTCAATGTTAAACCTTAGATAAATTCTTCTTATTTTTTGTTTAATTTTCTTATGTAAATCCGAGTACCGTCCTTCTTAAGTGGCCACTATCATATTTGACCATACATTCATATTCCCGCTTTGAAGACTTAAAGGAAGTGTGTAGTAGTCACTTAGCTAACGAATCAAGTATAGATTTCTAAAACTGTTTAAGTAAATACCCAGTCCTTAAAAAGGCTTACGTCGCTAACGACTGTTTTCTTTTCTTATCCTTACAGATGTCATATCCCGGCCGCCAGGAACAGACTGCTGATTCGAATCAATAGTAGTTTTAGAGATTTAGGTCTTTTTTTTTAAGATCATTAATGGGTGTAGGTTTTTGAATCACCAGCAAAACGGAACAAATGATGTAAACTATTTCAAACTAACGTGTATATTATTAATTTTTATTGTTCTTTATTTTTCTTTTTCAAATGGTATCATCAAAAAATGAAACTAACAATTAGTTTCATTTTTTGATGATACCATTTGAAAAAGAAAAAAAAAAGAACAATAAAAATTAATAATATACACGTTAGTTTGAAATAGTTTACATCATTTGTTCCGTTTTGCTGGTGATTCAAAAACCTACACCTATTATTGATCTTAAAAAAGAAGACCTAAATCTCTAAAACTACTATTTAACTAAAATATGTAGTAAGTTATGTTAATAACTAAAATATGTAGTATTTATTGTTTTATTAAAATCTATTTTTGTTTTTTTATTACTATGAGTATATAAACAAAATATAATTTAAAAAATCGTTGATATTAAAAAAATATATATTTGATTTTTATGTTATATGTTATATATTATATTAATATGCAATATATTATGTTATATATTATATTTTATTTTATGTTCTAATAAAATTGTTATACATTAGTCAGTAAATCTTTAAAAAAAAAATGTGTTATTAATTTATTATGTCTTCTATTATCAATTTATTGAAATAAATTAGCGTTCAAATTTACTAAGATGTTTATTCATAAAAATATTATCCTATGTAAAATAGGTATTTAGAAAGACCCCTAGTTATCCTAATTACCCACATTATACTAATTGATAATTTTAATCGATTCATTTGATACTTAATCAAAGTGGTCAGATAAAAAACAAAGTTACACAAATAAGTAAATAAAACTGATACTTTTTTTTTTTTTTTTTTTTTTTTTTTTTAATAGCCTTTATTAACAAAAAACATTCGGCTCAACAATTAAACAGCAATAACAAGTAAAATGTAAATGTACATTATGGTAATAATATGATTTTAAAGACAAAAGAAAAAGAAAACAAAAAAAAAACAAAAACAATCAGAAAACTAAATAACATTGATATAAACTTAAAACTTAAATTAAATTGAGAAGCCAGAGCTCTTTAAAAAGGAAAGGATAGCAAAAATGACAGGAGTGGAATGAGTGTTTAATGAATTAACGTTAAAGGGAGGCTGAATGTTAAGGGAAAAGAGGAAATTAAATAGAGAGAGCCTTTTGTTGGTCAAAGCCGGACAGGTAGTAAGGAGGTGAGAGAAGTCGCAAATGGCTTCATCATCATGAAGAGGACAGAATATGGAGCAGAATTAAGAGATAGATGGAATGCATGTGACGGAAGAAGATTATGACCAAGTCTAAAGCGTGAAAAGGAGGATATTACATTTCTGGGAATATTTAAATTACGGAACCAAGGACGAAAGGTAATGGAAGGGGAATTAGAACGGAACCAGCGGGTGGAGCTGAGGTTAACGTTGGACCATTTGTCTTGCCACGCTTTGGCTACAGTGTGACGGAAAAGGCAGAGGAAGTCAGAAGAAGGGGTATTGGAGATGGTCGGAATTAAGTGGGATGAAGTGGAGTTAGCGAGGAGGTCGGCAACCTCGTTACCCGTAATACCAACGTGACCTGGGACCCAATGAAAAATAACTGATTTATTTTGTGAGAGGATTGAAGAGATTAATGATCTGATGATTAGGATAAAAGGGGAAAGATGAGAATTGAACGGAAAGGATGATATAGCTTGAAGGCATGAAAGAGAATCAGAACAAATTAAATAAGCCGTATTAGGAGCGGAGGAAATGTAAGTAAGGGCATAGATAATGGCGAGACTTTCCGCCGTAAAGGAAGATGAGACTGGATGTAATTTGGAAGAAAAGGATATATTCAAAGCAGGAATAAAAAAGGAACAGCCTGCCGAATTGACTGATACCGAACCGTCCGTGTAATGCATGTATTAGGAAACGAAGAAGAGATATAATCGAAAAAGAGATTGTTGACTATTGAATGGGGGAGAGAACGAAGGGTTTGAACGTGAAGGCCGAGAAAGCTAGTGTTGGAGAGAACTGTGGGTTTAAGAGTGAGGGAATTAAATGGGCAATCATATAAGGGTAGTCTCGAATGCGATTTATATACAAGGGCGGCAATAGGAGAGAGAGAGTGGCAAACCGAGGCTAAAATAGGGAGAGATTTGGGAACGTAACGCCAGGAAGATTTTATATCTGTGAAGAGATTATATATTGGGGAGTTAGGAGAAGAGAGGGATTTAAGTAGAAACTTACCAGCGAGATCCCGGCAGCGGATTTCGATAGGGGGGGAGGAGCATTCTACAAATAAGCTAGAAATGGGGGTGGATTTCAAAGCACCTATGATACTACGTAGGCAGGAGGCGAGAATGGAGTTTAATTTATTTCTATGAGTGTGAGAAGCAGAGACAAATAAAAAGGAACCATAATCTATTTTTGAACGAATGACGGAGTTATAAATAAGAAGTAAAGAAGTGGGACGAGAGCCCCAAGAGGTGCCTGTAACGCAACGGAGGAAGTTAGCCCAACGGGAGGTAAATGAAAGTAGATGGTTAAGCTGAGGTACCCATCTGAGCTTTGGGTCCAACTTAAGCCCCAAGTAGGTGACATTATCAGAGAGAGGAATGATATGTCCCTCGAGACAAATAGGAGGCAGGTCTAGAGGGATGCGTTTTCTGGTAAAGATCATTAATTGACTTTTATCAGGCGCGGGATCAAATGATGATGAAACAAGGAGGTTGGATAAAAAAGAGAGAGAATTATTAAGGGAATCAATAGCTGTATAGGCAGATTTGTGGGATGAGAAAGTAACGATATCATCAGCGTAAAAAAGGGCTGAGACGCGTTCAGTAGAGAGGGCGGAGCTGATTTTGCTCATATAAATATTAAAAAGAATTGGACTAAGGCAACTGCCCTGAGGGAGTCCACGAAAAGAGGAGCGGCAGGAAACTAGACCTGAAGGAGAAGTAAAAGTAAGAGAGCGGTGAAAAAACAAAGAGGAAATAAAATTACAAAGAAAAGGTGGAATAGAAATAGAAAGTAGGCGAGAAATCAAGGTAGGTATATGAACCGAATCGAATGCACTCTTAATATCAACAAAAGCTGCTGAACAAAAGTATTTGCTACAAAATTATTTGTAGATGGAACCAGTAAGAGTGGAAAGGCACTCCATGGTTCCTAAGCCTCTGCGGAAACCGTATAGATTATTGGGAAGAAAATTGTTTTTTTCGATAAACCAATCCAATCGGTTCTTAATTATGTGTTCCACAGTCTTGCATAATGCCGACGAAAGAGCAATAGGACGAAATTCGGCTGAAGTGGAGTTGTGTTTAGGAATAGGAATGATATTAAATTGGCGCCAAGAGTCGGGGACAATGGCGTTAATCCAAAGAGAATTAAGGATTGAGAGAAGGATATCGTAACCATAAGCAGGAAGATTCTTGAGCATAAGGGGGGAGATGCCGTCTAGGCCAACGGCAGATGAAGTGCGCGATGTGATGGCATAGAAGAGCTCACTTGGAGTGAAAGGAGAGGTAAGAGGATGCGAGGCTGGATCGAAATCCGGCCAAGGAGGAAGGGGTAAAGGAGAAGATTCTTCTGAAGAGGGAACGTAAGAAGGGGCAACTTTATTGCAAAAAGAATTAAACCATGATTCGTTCAAGGAGCGGGGAGGAGATTTGAACAGGCAGCTTTTAAATCGCTTAGCTGTGACCCAAATGTCACTAAGAGAGGAGGAAGGATTTAGAGAAGAGCAGAAAGATTGCCAGGCGTTCCTCATTGCCTGTTTAAGTGTGCGCATGGTAGAGGTGCGTGTAATTTGGTATGCGTGAAAATCCACAAGTGAGCCAGAAGCTCTATATTTTTTGAACGCGTCGGTACGATCATTGACAGCTTTGGTACACAAAGGAGACCAAATAGGGGAGGGAGGAAAATGTTTTTTAGTTATTTTGATATTAGGAAGAGAAAGATTAGCGGCTTTAAGAGGATGGAAACAAACCAGTTATAGTCAGCAATGGGTGATACGGGAGTAAAATGAGAAAGAAAATTGGACATATAGATTTGAAAAGTGGGTCAGTCAGCTTTAGAGTAGTTAAATTTATTAAACGTTTGAGAAAAATGGGAGGATGAAGGGGATGAAGAATTCTTATAAGAAATGAGGATTGGGTAATGATCGCTGTCGTGCGTACAATCAAGAACTGACCACGTGAGGAGCCAAGAAAGGGTAGGAGAAGATATGGTAGTATCAACGGTTGAGTCAGCGAGGGGGGGACGGTTAGCCAGAGTCGGCTCTCCTGTGTTGAGTATACAAAGATAAAGGGCGGAGATGGAGGAAAAAATCAAGTTGCCACGGTGGTTAAGATTTTGGGCACCCCATGAGGGGTGATGACCGTTAAAGTCCCCCCCCCTAAAATCGAATGGGAAGAGACTAAACTGGAGATTTTGTCAATGAGGCGAGGAGGAGGGTTGGAGGATGGAGGAATATAAATAGACCAAAGAGAGATAGGAGGAGATGATTTAGTGAACGCCTCAATACCGACTAGATCGATAGAGTGATCAAGGAGGGAGGATTGAAATTGATTGTCTAGTACTATATGGTTAATTTGAATGGAGTGATGGGAGGCGATGGCGACGCCACCGTATCCATCACAGCGGTCTGAACGTATAATATTAAAATGTGGTAAGGAAAGATGTTTGTTCTAGAGAAGCCAGGTCTCGGAGAGTAAAGCGAAAGAACATTTTTGGTTAGAAAGAAGAACAGAAAGGTCTTGTAAACGTGGGAGTGAACTTCTAACATTCCATTGGAGAATATGAAAAGAAGGGATGATGATATCGGAATTAGTATGTGTCGTCATCGTCGATGGCTGGGAAAGGGAGATTAAAAAGGGGTGATTCAATGACAGACTGGAGCGTTGAAGGAGATGTGAGAGAAGAAGGGTCGCTTGTGAGCGAACGAGAGAGAATTTGAGCAAAAGCTGCTACCCAATTAGGGTAATCATTGTTGGAAAAATGATTATGTTCCATATAATTAAGGAAACTGCCATTTGGAGAGGTGGATCTGTTATTGTTTGAAGGAAGAGGAGGGAATGATGGAGTGGAGGATACGTTTTTCATTTTCCTTGAAGCACCTTCAATCGATTTATTACTATGTTTGGATGGGATATAGGCGTTGGATGATTGAGAGAGAGCGGGGAATGAGGGGGGATGAGCAGCGACGTTAACAGTAGTTGTATTAACATTTTTAGTGACATCGGAAAAAGTAAACGCTTTATTAGTTATACGCGATCGCTTAATTAATGATGCTTCTGAAAAAGTAACGTTGTTTGCGGCCATGATCTTTTTGATGTCTTTCTGGATGGTCCATTCAGAGCAGGAACGGTCTGTAGATGGATGATTCAGTTTGCAGAAAATGCACACGGGGGGTGAGGTCTCTTTAACATTGCATGAAGATTCGCCATGATCAAAAAGTCCACAATGACTGCATCGCTATTTGTTACGACAAAATTTAGATGTGTGGCCGAAACGAAGGCACTTAAGGCATTGTACAGGTGAACGGATGCTAGGCGATACATCAAAAAGAACTTTAAAAATAGAAAGCTTAGTAGGAAGAGTATTTGATACAAATTTTAGCTCCACCAAGTTAGTAGCAATCAGTTTGTTGTCTTTTTTAACGTTGATTCGGCGAAAGGAGATCACTTTGGTAGGGCATTCATAGCCCTCCAAAAACTCTTCTTCAGAGACGATTTTGTCTAAGCGAATGATACCCATACAATATAACAATGTATTAGGGATACTGGCGATAAGTCCATGTTCGGCCAGAGATGTTGAAGAGAGACATAAATTGGCGTTATACACGGAATCGAATGTGATTTTGACACGCTGAGAGCCGATGGGATTGATATTAAGAATACCGGAGAACATTTTGGAAAACAGTTTACCAAGTTTGACTGGATGAAAGTTGCCGAGGTTATTATCACTGGATGACGATGCTATCAAAATATACAGGGGACCCGAATAGTTAAGTGGAAAGCATACATGATCGTTGATTGCCTATACCCTGTCGCGTTAGGGGAAGACATGCTGGCTGAATTTGCGGTGACTAGGTGCGTGTTGTGCGGCATAACCAATATCATTTCAGGGGAGTCCAACTCCTTGCTGGTCTTCGAGAGGGCTGAGGGAAAACTTGAAGAGGTCGCAATGTTTTTGGATTTTTTAAGGGCAGAGGGCTAGTAGGAGATTTAGTATTACTAGAACAGGGATTATTCTTACCCGAGTGAAGCGATGAATCATCCGAAATGCCCAAATCCGAGCCGCTTAGCGTGGACATACGAGTAAGGGGGGAGATACCGAGCTCTCCCCCTCTGGATTTAGGTTTGACCATCCAAAAGAACCCAAGAGGGTCCTTTAGATAGAGCAAATGGCGAAGTAAAATAGAGTAAAATTGAAGGTAAAAAGTTTTTTATATAGAAAATTCCGGTTTGAAAATGAATTTAATTATATCAATTATATCATATTTATTCATATGAATAAATGGTATTCAAGGTATTCAAATGGTAATTGTATTTATTATTCATGAAATCTTTTCCTTTAACCACCATATCGATGTCATCATCGGTAGAGCCCTTAAAGTCTTAGGTTTTCTCAATCGTATTACGAAGCTCTTTAGTTCAATTAATTGTCTTCGGACTTTGTATTTCGCTCTTGTCCGATCTATTTTGGAATATGGGGTTGTTGTTTAGCATCCTTATCTGGCTACTGATCAATTGCGGCTTGAGCGTGTCCAGCATAAATTTTTGTCTTTTGTTGCACACAAACTTAAATTACCTCTATTGCAACATGATTACTCCCATATTAGCCGTATCCTTAATATCCCATCTTTATCATCCCGACGTAATGATGCTGACTAGTGACTCCCAATTTATAAACGCTCTCCTCAATAATTCTTTTGATGCTACTGATCTTCTCTCCCGTGTCTTATTTAAAGTTCCTTCATACACCACTCGAAATCCAACTCCTTTTTATACTCCTATTCATTCCACTTCTTATAGCCACAATCATCCAATGCAGAGAATGCTCTGATCGGCGAATCTAGTGTGACCTTTGTCGATTGTCAGTTATTAAATTTGTATTATTATTATCTTTATGTTATGTCTTTTTATATTGTTATCCTTTGTTTAAATGTACTATTAATTATTATGTCAACTATGTAACTTAAAACAGCCGATTGGCGTCAATACTTAAAGTAAAATAATAATAATCAATCTACTAACCGGCTGGTACAACAATAATAATACATTTTTGTTTTGTTAGTTGCACTACTATTATTATTATTATTATTATTTTTATTAAAATTTCGCCCCCCCCCTCTGTACCCACAACCTTAGGCAACTACATATAAAATATTTTCTGTTGTTGTTCATTGTTTATTTGTTTGGTCGTCTTATTGGTAGTGTTGACTGTCATTGCCTTGTCCCATATATAAATATTTTTTTTTCTCTCTTGTCGCACTCACAGCGCACTACTAAGATGACCGCAAAACATTTGTCCAAATGACAATGATCGACTCGCTTAGGGAATGTGCATAATTCACACTTAAACGGATACACCAAAATTCAAATGTTTTGCAAATTGCAGCTAGTATTAAAAGGTTGTCGTAGTAAAAATGTGTTGCCCTTGTGTGTTTCACATAGTCTGCAGATTATATCTGTAACAACTGTGTAATAAGTGTGTAAGTCGAATTTTGGTTAAAATGGACTAAGTACGCTAGGATGTAGTCCGAAGCGCCTAGCACACTTTAAATAAATGTCTAACTCGTTGGACCAACAGGAAACCTTGAGAGAGATGTGAGTTCCTAATTATTACATGCTGATTTATGGCAACTGGTCAGTTTAAAATCGCTCCCCTGTAAATCACTGAATCGACTTACTTATTCATAGTTGTTACAGATATAAAAACCAGTACAGTGGGGTCGAGGCATAGTGGGGATAGAGCATAGTGAAGTCGGGACATAGTGGGGACGGGGAGGTCACAGGTAAACAGGAATTTTTAAATCGGAAAGTGATAAAATCACTTTCGAAAAAACGCTTCGATGCAAACCAGTAGTTAGTATTTTCAAGCCAGTACAGTCTAAACCAAGCACAGTGTAAGCCAGCAAAGTTAGAAAATATTAAATTGAGGTGCTGTATTTACAAATAAGCATCCAAGCGTTTATTTGAAAGTGATTTTATTCACTTTTATAATTTAGATTTATAACAATTCCTGTAGACCTCTAAACTCTCCGTCGCCTTGTTGCTTTGATTCCATTAAGCCTTTATTCTACTGTACTAGTCCTCTCGGATAAAATCACTTACAAATTAACGCTTTGATGCTTATTTGTAAATACACCACCTCAATTGAATCAGTAATTTAAAAAACTTCATAAATATGGCTTGAAAATACTAACTACCGATTTGCACCGAAACGTTTTTTCGAAAGTGATTTTATCACTTTCAGATTTAAAAAATCCTGTAGACCTGTGCTCTCCCCGTCTCCACCATGCTCTGTCTTCACTATGCTCCGACCCTACTGTACTGGTTTTTTTTTTTGCAAAAACATAATAGCCTAAAGAACACATAATCAATGTCTTGTTAATTTTAGTTGGAATGGTCGATAATTCATGTTTCAATTGTTTGTACTCCATAATTTAAATTATAATCGCTTGTACTCAGTAAAAATAATATTTATGTATTATATATTTCCATTAGAGCAATCTCACACTAACTATTTATACTTCATAGATTATATTTTTTCACAGCTCCATCTGAGCGCCGGCTAAGTTCTAGCAATGCCAGTGTATCTTTACACGAACCAATTCACCCGGTATTTTTAATTTTTATATCTCTGCTACTTCTTAAGATGGGCTTTTAAAATTTGAAACCTAAATTAAGCTTAAATAGTTTAGGACACTGTCTAAAATTGAGTCTGTTTGAGAATGTTCTTCTCTCGACATTATGTTCCTTAGGGTAAAATAAATTTGCGAAAACATTGATATATATATACCCTTAATAGTACCCTATAATATTTTTTACTTATTCCTTATTTAGTTGCAAAGAATTCCGATATACTTACATAACACATTATTCTAACAATAGATCAGAAAAAAAATTAATTAAAAAAAAAAACAGAAAACAAGTTTTGAATTTACATATATTTTTTTTATTATTATTACCCTAGACAGCAAAGGTCATTATATTATTTATATATATAATAATAATATTAATATAATAAATAAATATATATATATATATATATATATATATATATATATATATATATATATATATATATATATAATATATAATAGCTGACCACTGTGCAATCATAATGCCAAAAGAGTGTATTATGAAATCTTTTTTTTTTGTTTTTATTTTTTTAATTAATAAAGAACTAGTACACGAGTTTTCCTCGTAGTTCGGTGGTTCAAATATCTCTTTGTGCATGTTTCCGAGATTATATATGACAAACTTGGTGCTGATATATAGGTACAAAATTTCAGATCTTCATATGAACTGCCTGTTGCAAGAAATCTAAGAGTTGCTATGAGCCTTTCTACTGGAATTATTGCCATTCTCATTACAGTATTTTTTTTAGGTCCAAAAAGTTCAAGTAATAATTTAAAATCCTGTGATTTCATTCTGAGATAGTTGTTACAATCATCTGGATTATTTTCTTCAAGTTCACAAAGTAGTAAAATATCACTGAAATTTCGATTTAATTTCCAGTCTTTAACCCATTTTGAT
Organism: Adelges cooleyi; assembly: GCF_023614345.1. NCBI lineage: Eukaryota > Metazoa > Arthropoda > Insecta > Hemiptera > Adelgidae > Adelges > Adelges cooleyi. Next base: position 50,921 of record NW_026095916.1, on the reverse strand, counting down.
ATTATTTTGTGTCAACACATGAAAAGCTGCAAATGCAATTGCAATTTTTTTTCTTTTCAATTAATACATTTAATTTAAAAAGTAGTAATAATAAGAGTAAAATAAGTATGCGCACAGCATCGAGACACACAACATGACGTCGTCATGACGGAAGCGAAGACGCACCACGTCAGTCGTGCGGAAATGAACACGGTTTTTGCCTTTACACGGACACGCTTCCTTATCAATTTTAACATAAATGGAAAGAACGCAGGATTGGTACGTGTTAACTTTTTTCAAGCACATTCTTGACCGTTGCACGTCAGTACTTCGGGTTTCGCCACACGCCCGCCGTACCATTCTAATCGCGCGAGACAAAGGTGTTCGTCTAAAGGCTTCCTAATAGACCTGTTCAAAAGACAGAAATGGGCGTCAATCTAATTATTTCGTTACTCCCGTAAACTGCATTACGGCGGATGCCTATAATAATTGCACGAGGACATGGTATAAGTGTTCGGTATAATTCGGTTTAGCCTCGACAACATTTGATGTGTATGGACATTTGATTACGAGCCATAATAATGCGGATTCGAAGGTCCGACGCAGTTAAATGAATAACTCACGTCGAGAGGTAGAATATTATTATACTATAAGGTCAATAAGTTTAGATACTATCGTGAAACCTAGTATTTCCTTTGACACTGGTAGAAAATCGTGGGCCCTATGCAACAAAGTCACTCGATAAATTGTTAAATTTGCATATTACATTCAAGAGTAGGTAGAAGACCCACCCTTTTTTATTTAGTCGAACATTTTTTTAGGCTTTTCCCGGTTTCGGGGATGAAGAAGTTGACTTTTTCGACGTTTGACCCTCCAAAGTACTAATCGCATACGATTCCGGATCTAAAATGGTGCTACACAAGTAATTCGGTTCACATTAAAAAAAGTTATCCGTGTCTACAGACACAAAAATAAAACACTTATCATTTAAGAGTCAATACCTTCTCAGCTTCGCATCCAAGCTAAATTGGTCTTGTAAAACAATTAATTTTTAATTCAATTTTTTTAACCGTTTTTTAGAAAAGCATGTTTTTAAAAAAATTAAATTTGTTTGTTTAAATAAGCGGGTTTATCACAATTTTAGTTATAATTATTTCTGAAGACTTATATCCTTGCCGCAAATCGTACAGGTATTTCTAGGTAGTGCGATAAAACCAACAGGGTATTAACTGAACAAAATGTTTATGTTTTGCGCAATACCGGAGGACTTTAATAAATTTTTACTTGAAAATATTTTATTTATAATTAAAAAATCGTCTTTTTTCAGGTATGAGATGATTTCTTGACGAATTCGCTATCCAGGACAGGTCGTCAGTCCGTCGCCGGAGAGAGGGTAGCCTGCCCGTTACCGAGTGTCGAACCAGGGCAGTCAGCGATAACATGACCTCCTTACCCACTCGGCCACTCCACCTCCAGAAATCGTCTAGGAGAATGAAATGTTTTATTTCTAATCAAATGGTATGTGATTTTTTCGGTGGAAGTATATTGTCAAAATTATGATCGACGCCACTTGTATCTACATGGATACACCAAAATTCAAATGTTTTGCAAATTACAGCTAGTATTAAAAGGTTGTCTCAGTATAAATGTGTTTCACGTAGTCTGCAGAATATATAAAAACCCATGTACCTTAGTTTAAAAAGAAGTTATTTATTTAATTACCCGGAGAAAGACATTTTTTAATTTCTCATTTTAAATTATTATATTATTCTGTCATTATATTTGTAATAAATACAAATAATACATTTTATTATAGTGCTTATTAAATAATTTGTTAAATACCTACTAACAAGCAGACGGCAGCTGTATTTAGACAATTCACACTAGACTATAGTGTACAATGGTCAATGAAGAAATAAATCAGGTTTTCTTTTATAAACATCAATCGGCAGAAGAAAAAAAATACACATATATTAAACTGTTATTTTACATTTTTGTTTGTTTTTGCTATGGATTACTTTCTGGCGAACATATTAGACGGATTTCAATTTGTTTTTCATGTGAAGCTTACTAATTACTCTACGGCACCCAAAGCCCGATATTATTTTAGATATTAGAAAATTAGTTTCTTAGAAGAAACTAGTAGAAGTAAAGTATAAACGCTTTTGATACAATTTTATTCACAAAAATAAAAAATTGGACTTTAAGCTCCCGTAGAGAAAATATTAAGTTTAAAACAAAATAAACAAAGTTTTGAAATCATTACGGTAAAAACTTAAAAAAGTGACTTCGCGTTTGAGTGTAATTGTATAAAATTTTGCGCTTTTCTTGCCGCTTCATAAATAGAGTTATTAGAATTATTTCTTAGGTTATAAAAATGTTAATCAGTGTTGAAAGTACTTAGAGTTGAGCCAAAGTTAAGGATCTAAAGTTGTATAGTCATCTTATTTTAATAGACTGATATCATTTGGGGAAGGGGTAAGTAAGGGGGATGCGGGGTATTATGTGGATAGACAGGATTTAAAAGAAAAATAATATTAAAATGATAAACCCTTAGATGTTAACGACTTACGAGTTTGACATCTCGTCCGTATACCACACTTAGTATTTTACAGGTACGATACAGATACCATTTATAACTGTTATTATAAATGATGTCAATTACTATTTATCTTAATTTTTTATGAAATGTTTACTTGAATCTTAATGTAAATCGACCACACAACACTATCATCCCAATAATAAGATGACAGTGCTGTACTAATGAAATCTCAATAATATTAGTGTGTATGTATGTATGTGAAGTAGACTGTAGTATGTAGTATCCATATTGATATGAAATTTAAAAAATATATATATTTCTGAGATGTCAAAACCACAGCTTATGTATATTACACGCATTGTGTGTTTGTCTCCGGCGACGGATAGCGAACATGTCAAGAAACCATCTCATGATGGCAGCTTTGGGCCCCTTCATAATCTGTTAAGGTACAAGATGATGATACACCTAATAGTCATCTAATAGTCTGCTGTCTATGGTAACACATATTCCATTAAGAGTTAGAACATGAAGACATAACGCATAATATGCATATTTATATAATTACCGCTGTTCATTTGACGCTCTTTAGTTTGCCTGGTGGTGACAGTTTAACACTTCCATATTATCGTCTCAATATTGTAGTGGATTAAGTTTTAAATACTAATACAATCAATAAAAGTTAAGTGATTAGGCAAATTAAAAAAAAAGGAAAAGATAAGGTGTAAAACATTGTTTTTTTTAGTAATTACAAATCGTTAACTCGACTAGCTTTGTTTTATCTACAGGTGGCGTTTTTATTTATTTTTAATAATAATATTATTTTTCCTAATGATTGGTGTTACAAGTTCTTATCATTTGGTTTTAATTTATTTTATATAATATACAATAACAACAATATACAGTATTTAAAAATATAGAAAACAGCAATATTTGATTTTCATCAGTGGCAAATAATAACAATATTATAATATTTAGTATTTAGGATTTGGTAAAGGGATGTTCGGTTAAAATGATCAAGAACAAATATGTCATAAATTATTTTATAAACAAATTTTACATGTACGTATTCACAAAATTTTGTACTAATTGTTATGTCAATATAAACAAATATATAACTTTTTTTATAGTTCGTTGACTTACAATAAATTTTGTCAGTGAACAGTATTATTTGTTGACGTATGATGTATTGTATATTATGTTAATCCTATTAGAAATATATGTATAGTATTATTATAAGCTAAACATGAGAATTGTGAAAAAAAAAATATTTAATTTTTTTTATCGTATGGTAATTTGTAATGTAGTTCTACGATAAGTGTATTAACCTAATAAAATTATAAATGATTTAGCGACTGAACATTTTGACTTTTGTATTAATTAATTTATTGCCTAAAGACGTATTTTTCAAAAACTCAAATATTTTCTTTCTCTCCCTCCAAAAAAATTGAATAATTAAAATAATAAGAACTATTTTTTTGTTTAAATTAAAAATCAGTATTTCTCATGTAAAAATGTTGCCCTTATTAATAAGTCTATAATTATAAAGTCTACAAATTATTTTTACTTAAGAGTTTAAAATGATTAACTATAGATGATCGTTATTCTTTAGTATTGAATGATCATTAATGTTTAAGTCTGGTTACATGTAAGTACAAATTTTAAAATCTTTGATGTAGGTAGGTAATACAAATATTAGGGCGAAGTAAGAATTTGCAATTGTACACGAATGAGATATAAATAATGTAAATATTAACAGATTAAACAGCATTACAAAGTTAAATGAAGAATATATATCTTCTTCTTCTCTACTAAAGGCCTTGCCTTGTCGTTGCAAATCTGGTTCTCCATTCTTCTCTGTTAAAAGCCAGTCTTTTCATGTCCATGTATCGACTACAGTCAGCTTGTCTTATCATTTCTTCTATATATGCCTTCTTCGGTCTGCCTCTACCTTTGTGTCCATTTATTTGTCCTTCAAATATATTTGTCATAAAAGAATTATGCCCAGGTAGGTGACCGAACATTTTTCCACTTCTTTCTTTTATGGTGTTTAGCAGTATTCTTTTTCCCCTACTTGGTTTAATACATCTACGTTACTTTTCATTTCTGTCCAGCTGACTCAGCAATCTTCTCCATGTCCACATTTTCATGGCTTCCAACTTCTTCTTGTCTTGTCCATTGATGGTTCATGTTTCACAGCCATATAATAGTACGCTCCATACATAGCATTTGATAAAAATTTTCCTCATCATTATATTAAGTTTTTTTTTTTTTTTTATTATTCAAAAGCCTCGACTGCAGGGTAATTGGCGTACAATTTTGGTATACATATGTTATAGTATAATAGAGAGAATTACAAATAAATTAAGTATACAATTTTTTAGAAAAGAGAGAGTAGATTTGATTTTTTTAGAAATTGGATGATGTTGCGTTCTGCCTGAAGGTTGGGGTGAAGTGCATTAAGTTTTTTGTTTGTAAGTAGCTGCCGATTTTGCATAAATGCTCTCTTTGCCATAGCTATTCTTTGTCTAATTTCTATTGAGCATCTACCATCGCTTGTAATCGTACTTCCTAGGTACTTAAATTGTTGGACTTGCTCTATTAAGTTATTATTTATTTCCAACTTAACTAAAGAAATTTCTTTTGCTTTAGTCACCACCATTGTTTTTGTTTTATTTGCATTTATTTTCATTTGATATTCCTGCAATATTTTGGTGAGGGTGGTTAGAGATTTTTGCATGTCTTTTTCCCATTCAGACACTAAAGCAATATCATCTGCAAATCGTATACAGTGGATCTTTTCCCCATTTATGCATATTCCTTTAGAGTTTTTTTTATACTTGTCTATGATTTCTTCTACAAATAAATTGAACAGATAAGGAGATAAGGAATAATCTTGTCTTACCCCTCTTCTAATTTTTGCTGTAGTACTATGTTCTCCTATACTTCTATTAAGGTCTCTTGTTTCTTGTATAGTAACATTATTATTCGTCTGTCCCTCCAATCTATTCGTGTTTTTTTCATAGAGTTCATCGATAAAGCCCAGTTAACTTTGTCAAAGGCTTTTTCTAAATCAATAAAAGTTATAAATGTATTTGTTATATACATTATACTATATATTTAAATAATACGTATGCATATCTATACATGTAGTTATAATAATGATCATTGATCATACTAGGTGATTTTTTTTGTTCTGTAGATTTTTTATACAATTTAATCTCAATTTTTAACAAATTTTACCCCCTTTCAAATAAACTATTATATATCAAATTTTTAAAGTTACCTAGAAACATGTATATATATATATATATATATTATTAGCTTCTTAAATTACGAATAATATACTAAAAATGTAGGCTGGTCGATAACCAGTTTTTAAATCCTTACTTTTATAATGTTATTAGAGCTTAAAAATTAGAACGGACTAAACTTTGCGATGAAAGCTCGTATATGCACTGCCCGTTCCCAGTTAATAAGGTCAAATTGCATGATAATTTTTCTTTCCTCTCTGAGAATTTATTTTGTAGACAACAAAAATGTAGTAAGTATCGATTGTTTATAAAAAGTTCAATTTTTTAGATATTTTTTCGCTTTTATATCGTTTGTTTGTTAATTTTTAACATGAAAAAAAAAACAAAATACATTGAGCAAGTATTGTTATGGAATTAAAATAAGTTTAGGTAATAGATAGGAACGGCGACGGATTGACGACCCGTCCCGGAAGCGAATTCGTCAAGAAACCATCTCATGATGGCAGCGTTGGGCCTTCATGGCCCGTTAAGCTACATGATGAATAGATAGGAACAGGAAAAATGTAATTTTGAATAAAAAATTAAAAGTTTTTTGGCCACATTTCTCCCCCTTAAAATATACTTTTAACGACGTATTTAGCAAATTCAGAAATCAATTTTCAAATAAAATTAAAAAATATTTTTTATTTTAGTATTATGTAAATTGTATGCTATGTATAAAAGGTGTACATGTAGTGTCAAATGAGAAAAAAAAATAACAATTTATACAGGGTGTTCCAGCATGAAAGGTAAGTAATAGGTGATTGGACATCTGGGGGACCCCCAAATAAGCCCCCCGTTTTCATTTTTTCTAAAAGTAAAAAATTGAAGATTTCGACAGTTAAGTAAAAAAATAATGACTTTAAAAAAAAAAAAAATTATTCCCTGTTATTCAGTACAAAAAGCTCACCTTAAAAGAGGGGTAACATCATTTTCAGTCTTTTTCAGTCCCTAACTCTTCTCTTATCATTTTTTTCTTATCTCTTGTTTCTAATTATTTATCTTCAAACTTTTATCATTTAGCACCTATCTCTTATCATTTACCTCTAGTCTTCCATAATTTTTCTCTTACCAATTATTTCTTTTCTTTTATCTCTTATCAATTACGTCTTAGCATTTATCTTTTATCACTGATCATTTATTTCTGGTCTCTAATCATTTTTCTCTTATCATTTTTTGAGTTATGGGCCGATAGGGACTGAAAATGATGTGGCCCCTCTTTTAAGGTTAGCTTTTTGCACTGAATAACATGGAATAAATTTTTGTTATTTTAGGTCATTATTTTTTTACTTAACTGTCGAAACCTTCAATTTTTGACTTATCGAAAAAATATAAACTGGGGGCTTATTTGGGGGTCCCCCAGATGTCCAATCACCTATTACTTACCTTTCATGCTGGAACACCCTGTATAGCATAACAAAAAAAAAAAAAGTAGGAAATATAGTAAGGATTTTTGAAAACATAAGCCAAAAAACATACTTTTCTTGATCGATAACAGTATCTATGCCAAAATTATATAATAATATTATATATGAAAATGGTCATCAAAATTTAAACAAATTGTGTACTAATCACTATCAAAAAAAATGTTACTATTTCAGTATTTGTATTGGAGGGGGGGAGGGCAGAGAAACGTTTTTTCAGCTCCTTCCATGATTTTCTCGTTGTTGGTTTTTCCTTATAAACTATAATAGTACAAATTCTAAATATTGTCATACTAATTGCATACTAAATATTGGTCTGAAAATTAAGTAGAAACTAAGATTAGTTATTACAAGTATCTTATACATGGTGATTGATTTATCGTAAACCACTCAATATCTCATAAGGTTTATAGACAAATTTAATTTATTTTGTGCATAATGTATTGTACAATCTCATTCTCAATTTTTAACAATTTTATTTGTTTTACCTCCCTCCAAAATTTATTATTTTTATATCAATCTGTGAAACTTAAATAGTAACGTATATATTTAATTAACTTTTTAAATTGAAAAAAATTTACTAATAATTTTGACTGGTTGATAACCAGTTTTGAACTACTATTTTTAAAATAGTAAAATAAATAGTTAAAAGAATTTAAAAGCAAGGGCGGGAAGAGGAGTGCGCGTAGATAAAAATAACACTCCACTCCACCCTTTTTCCTGCCTTAAACTTGAAACTTCAATAACATCAAAATTGTATGCTACATGAGCCAAAAATTAATAAAAGTAAGCAAGTACGTAGGTAAGGTTTTTCGCATAAACAATTTTGTTCGAGAAATTTACTTTATTGACACCAGCGCTATCTGCTATGGAGCGCCATCGTTATGTTTCACATAGTAACGGAAACCTGACCAACTCAAAGTGTGCATACGTATGTCAGTCGAGCGCGTGCAAAGGAAGAACAACGTTGACGTCTCTCTGGCGATATCGTCCGACACCGTAAGTACCTATTACAAACATTTAAAATTATTTAAAACAAAAGTTACTCAAATGAGTAGGGTATAGTTCTTGTAGACGTTTGTTTAATGACGTCTAATGATAATTAGGTTTTTTTCTGAAGAAAATGTTTTAATGTATTACTGAGGTATTATTTTATTTTCCGATATTAAACTTTTAAATTTAATTATTAAATTTAAAAGTTTAACATATTTATTTGTAAAAACGACAGTAGTTTAGTTAATAACAGTAAAATATTTTTACTTACTGAAACTGGCAATAACAACTTCTTTTTTGGAATGTTTTATTCCTTCTAAATGTCTACCTTTTCTAGAAGAAAGAATTAATAATTTGTTCTTGGTTTATGAATAAATAACGCTTATCTAATAAACGAGGCGATTATAAATTGTGCAGGGTTTTCTGTTATGGAAAATGTAAAATATATTTGTTAGATTTTTGAATAATATGACGTTCGAAGTCGGCGACTAGCATTCTACAAATTTTTTAATGTACTTTAAAATATCACAGTGCTAACAGTATACGTCTGTTTTTTTAATAAATAAATATTGATTCACAAGTGACTACGATAGTTAAACAGTGAGGTAGACCCTAATATCTGAAATATAATTGGCATTATTAAAAATTAATTACACATAAGTTGCGAAAAAATAGCCCGCGCTCATTTAGGTGTTGCTAGTTTTGTTAGGTACATAACCTCCCCAAATTATTTTTTTAATACATATTACATCGAAACATACCTACCGCATGTATTTTTATAATAAGTTTTAAATCGATCTACACAAATTTAACAATAAAATAGTATTAATATTTTGATCATTTTTTTATATTAATTTGATTTACAATACAGTGATGGAACACAATATATTATACTAAGAAATTATTATATATTAATGTTAGGTATTATATAAATAGTATTAAAGGGAACGGACAGCGTTAATTTTTTTGACAAATAAAGACTTTAGTCGCGGAGTCACTTTCTTAAGGGTTTACCGAACCGATTTCAATAATATTTTGTTGAAATCCGTCCAATAGATACGCCAGAAAATGACTTCTACGAAAGTAATTTTTTATCAAACTTTCGTCGTAACACGGAGAAAAATAACTTTAAAATCATTATAATTAGAAAATTGTAATATATGTTGACCTTCTTACTAGAATATCTTATTTTTCATAAAATTAAGAAAATTCTAGCCAACGCTCTTCAATTGAAGAATTTTCAAAAAATGACATATAATGTCTTGTGTACTTTTTAATTTTTTACATTAAATATGGTGAATTTGTTTGAACATATAATACGAGATATTCGAACTAACTTGGTGTCTATAATCTGTTACTTAATTATATTATGTTGTTTAAACGCAACCAGTTAGTTAGTTAGTTTGATAATTATTATAGCGGTAAGTGTTTGTAGACAAAAATTAATATATCAGAATAATCAAAACATGAAAAATAATATATTAGTTAGACGCCAGTCAGTGATATTAAAAAAAAAAAAAGTTTAAAACTTTATGTACTTGACATAATTCAGGCTTTTTTTACGTTTTAGCGTGCCCATACTACATTTTAATATGTTTTCTTAGCTGAAAAAACGGTTTTAATCGAAGTTAATGCATCAATGAAGTTATTGTTATCTTATATTAATACATTAACACATTTTATTAAAGTTTTCCTTTATAAATAGGACTAATGGTTTGTCATCGCGTTAAACTTTAAAGACCAGTGTCTCTTTAAAAGTAGGCTTAACGGGAAAATCTCTTATACTTTTTAAAGCAGTCTCGAGTTTTATTTTTTTAATCTACGACATGTCTATATGTTCTACAAGAAACAAGAGTTGCATCCTGGGGAAGTGGGTATGGCGCGGTGATTTCCTGTTGCAGTCGGGTATAAAATTAATAGAAACTTTTTAAAAAACATTTTAAAAAATGTTTTAAAATGTTAAAAAACTACTTAAAACTTTAAAAAAAATGTTAAACTTTTGTTTATCATCGTGATTAAAAATAAAAAACAGATTCGTTTTGTATCAAAACGAATTTTACAACAAGAAAATTGTCTATTTTAAATAGTGACTTTCCTGGTTTTTTCTTTGTAAGTTGTACCCATCAACTATGGAAGGTAGCACAAAATTAAAAAAAAAAATCCCGTTTAAAGGTCACGCACTTAATCTTCTATAAGAAGTCACAATAGTTGACAATAATTATATAAAATGTTTTTTTAAAATTTCATGGGTTCTTATGGTGGATATATTTGCTACACCTGTTGGAGAATCAGGGTAGCCAGTATGAAGATAATTATCATTTTTCTCTCATTTTAGACGACACTATTCATTTCCTAAGTTTCGAAGTTGTAGACATTTAAAGATCACGCGTAATGCAAGGAGCGTTGATATTACTTGATATACTTGCGGAGTATTACCAAAATATAAAAAGGCATCCTGTCACTGTAATTAATACATTCAAAGGGAACAGAAAGCACTAAATTTTATCCGACTAATAACTAAAACGCGAAACCACTTTTTGAAGGGCTATCAATTTTATTTAAATTGTTTTTGTTATATAGTCAATCATAACGGGATAAAAGGCTGAGTTTTTATTTCTGTATTAAAATTGTATTATAACCAGGTTAAAAAATGAAATGTATCAAATTTATAGTCTTAATTTTTATAAATTATATTATCATCGTTATTTCTTATTATTATTATTAAGTTGATTTAAAAAAAAAACATCGAATAGAAATAGCCAATAGGTGCCTATCAAAGTTTATATCCTATAATTATAAAACAACTATAATTATTAATATGTCAGGCATAAAGGGAAGAGGTACTCCTCTTGTCACAAAAATCAAATTTTGAGTTATTGGTTAATACAGCTCTGCACAATTTAAAAATAAAATCGTTTTCTTATCTTGAAAATTTTCCGAGTTATATTTGTTTGAATTTATTTTCGAAAAAAAGCGCTTTAAAGTTTTGAAAGTAGTCAACTTTTTATTTTACATAACATAATTTTTTTTTAAATCGTTATTTTGGCCTGTCATGGGATTTGGATTCTCGCTAAACTTACTTGGGAACGTTGCGAGACGATATAATAATAACAACATATTATTTACACCTAACTGCAAGGAATCGTTTGCGTTCTTTACAAATCATAAGAATAGATCAAAATGTTCTAGCTCCGAGATTTCACACCCGGTATCCGACAAATAGGGTTTATTGAAAAAATATTTATTAAATGTATAACGACGTAATATAATAATAACTGATGGCGATGTGTTCCACATTCTTGAATCTATTCTATTACAAATGGAATTATTATAAAAATAAATCACGATACTCTTTCTCGACTCGGTGACTTTACTGGATTTCTTATATTTAATACTAGGATATTATTAAACTGTCTGTTGTATAACAGAAATATCCTGTAATAAATAAGAAATGAAAGTAAAAATCCTCTCGTCGATAATTTCAAATAGGCCTTCCAGCTCTAAAACATACCTATCTATGTTAAAATGATTATGCCTCTTATTGCAATTTAAAGACAAACATGGGAAAATATTTGCCATCCCTTCGATCTTGAGTCGCCGAAATGTACGCAATAATCTCTTTTTTTCAGTACTCGTTTGTTTTTTTGATTAACACCGTTTACCATAGTAAGTAGTAGAGAAAAATATGTATGGGGTATCTACTTTGACACCGGTTGTCACAGGACTTACAACGGTCGCTGGCCACAACCGAAGTATATTTTTAATAATTATTTTCGCTTTTAACATTAGTGTAAACATTTTTAAAAAACTTAAAAAATTGTTACTTTTACATTGATATTTTTAATTAGTTAAAATAATTTTGAATTTTCGCTACGATCGATGTCTAGTAAATGTTATGAAGAATTTAATGCTTTTTTTTTTTTAAACTTCAATCGGAGTATTTTTAGGAATGTATTATTAGAAGTAGAAACATATGTCTTTGCAAACCGCCATTTTATTCTATTTTATTGGTCATGGACTCAAGGCCAAAAACTATCCTCAACATTTGTTACTTGTTTTCCTCGATTTTGAAATGGTTGGGGACAACTGTAACAATTTTTTAACTAGTTAACGATTTTCAAAAAATTATCGTTGTTTCAAAAAAGAAGGTCAAAAATAAAAAATCAATGATGAATATTAAATCGTGTTGTCCAGTGTTTTATAAAACTTGTAACACTATTACTATATTATATTAAACATTATGTAACACAGTTAGGTATTATGAGTAATAAGAACAGACCGTAATTAAAAGTATCTAATATAACGTTTTTTAATTGTTAAAATGTTATTTGATTAAATGAATGCCTAAACGTGTATTCACGCTTTAAATTGACTTTTGTCTATAGAATATACTAATTCAAAATTGAATTGTTAATTTTTGCGTTTATTATAATAGTTAATATAAAGATAAGTGACCGGTCGAGGCTGTTGCTGAACGGCTTTTTTTGTATACAAGATTAGTTACGTTCCACCGCGCATCGCGACGCACTCCAGTCGATGACTGCATTTATGTGAATTTCAAAATAATTGTTAAAAAATGTATTAATTGTGTAAAATTAAGTAGTTTGTGTAAAATAAAAGTTAATTTAATTTATTTACACAACAAAGTTCCGAGCGTTTGAGTAGTAATATTTTTGGGCTTCTGCGACCATTTTTACTTTAACAACCATTTATACCATACCATACTTGTGGTTTTGACTATTTGAAATATTCATAGTAAAACAAACTAATCTTTTAAAATTCACTTTATATAGCATCATTTCTTTCATTTTTACGTATCAATCTACGAAACATAATTTTAGTTACTTCACTTTTCTTGCAAACTATACTTATATAGGTAAAGGTTTCCAAACATAAAAAAAAAAGAAGCCAAATCAGTTTCCACTTCTGTGACCTTACGCTCAGCGTAATATTCTACAAGAACAATGGCAAGACATTATTAAAAAATCCAAATGCCGTGTTTTGTTATTATGCCATCATAAAAGTAAGGTCTAATTAAAGTGTTGTTAATTATGCCACACCACACATTAATAGAACACCGTGTTTGGGCCTTTAAATTGCATGTCCTTATTGCGTGTACTCTCATGCGGATCGGAAACAAAAGCAGCGTTACGTTCACTGTATAAGTTTTACCAGTGACTTCTATTTATGCTTATGACAACCATTTGGAAAGCTAACTACAAGATTTTTTTTTAGATTTTACATATTCTTTATATTTTTTAATCAATTCGAATTTCTTTAGCCTGTTTCTCTTTAAATTTGGTCGACTCTGTTAAAAGTGTCCCTAGATAATTGTCTTCTCTCGGGAAACTTTTCATGATACATTCGAAAAGCATTCATCGAACTTCTCTTACTTAAATAAAAGGTTTCCAAGATATCGGCATATTAGGTTAGCAGGTCTCTACATCATTTTCTTTTTAGGCGACGGGGTGGGTTTTCAGGAAGATTATTGGAGGCCAGGTCGGCAATTAAAAGATTAGGATTTCCCTGGAGTCTATTTCGGAATCTTTTGTAGTGAGTTTTGGCTACTTCGACTACAGTATGGAGGAAAGTGTCTCTATGGAGTGTTTCATTATAAACATAAGGAGGTGCAGCAAGGATGGTCCAAAGAACTCGGGATTGGAACACTTGGATTCTGTTTGTGTTGGAGATTTTTGCTGAACCCCAAAGTTCTATGCCATAAGACCATACTGGTTTAAGTAACATTTTGTAAAGCGTACGTTTTGTTTTTAAATTAATTTGTGATTTTTTTGTTTAGTAATGGCCAAAAAATGTTAAATAACATTTTTTTAAATTTTTTATTGAAACAAATTTTCCCACCTACTATTCTACGTATCTGTTATCTGGGATCACCAAAAATCTATTTTAGTAAACTAGGTATCAACTTGCAACTACATAGTAGTTGAGTGTTGACTTATTGTCTGAGTTTGTTTTTTGTTACTTTTTATTTTTTAACATGTCTCGTTACAAACAATATTTAATAAGTGTAAATGACAAATTTTCAGAACCAATGTCTGAAACAGACTATAATGAGAGTCTCTTTATCGGGTTAGAGGACTTAAAACAAGTTTGTTATAAATACTCATTTATATTGTATCAACCAGTCAACATTTTTAGTACATTATTCTAAATTTAAAAATTTAATAAAATATAAACGTTACCGTTTAAGTTTCAAAAGTTGCTACCAAAAGAACTAAGTTGGGGAACATTGAAGGAACAGATTGACCAAAATAAATGTCATTTAAATATTCTCAGTATTTGATAACAAGTTCCACGGGCAATTTTTAAAATTCTTCCTGCCTAATTGTGCTTGTTGTAAGAAAACAGTAGTCCGTCGGTATTTAGAAGTTAGATGGATTAATCAAAATCAAAATAAACACATTGGCAATCTCCTATTAGGTGATTTTTAATATACCATCAGCTACATTTTCGAATATTGATTCATATTTTAGAAATTTTCTCGGTAGAATTATGTTCCTAATAACAATAATGTTATTCTTGATCATGTTCTATCTAACTCTCTTTCTGTTAATGTTATAAAAAATAGTCATATTAAAAAATACTACTATTTGGATGGGATGTAGTGAGAGCGGCGCTTTGTGTATGCAAAATAGGTACACGAATGCGTTGCAAACATTTATTTGTATTTTATATACGCTCAATTTAATTACTACCAAGTGCGTTGAAACCCCGAGTACAACGTTTTGAAAGAACACCTAGTTTTTGTACAATAATTGATTAAAGTATTCAATGCAGTAGTTTCGTTCTTTCTTTAGTCCTTGTTCCAAAACATATTTCTCTCTTGCTTACTATTTTATTACTTTTTATATGTTTTTAACAGGAGATGCAAATTTAGGGCATAAGACTACAGCAACATTGATCTTCATATTCTATTATCTTATTCTAAAGTATATAGTCCGTTTAAGTATACATATTTTGTAAGCTTAATAACGTTGATAATTGTTTTGACTTTTTTTAAGTCAGCTAGTTTTAGTAATATTTTTGTTGTTTATCGGACGAAAATTTCTACCAAATGAATACATACAAAAGTATTTTATGCCATTTTCGTTTACTTAATAAAAATGTAAAAATATTGATAATCTTTTTTATTTAAAATTGGATTGTCTTGTATTTAATCGCAGAAAATTTATTAATTACCGAATCTTCACAGTTTCTATTTTTTGATAATAATGATAAATTTGTGAAACTGTTTTGGCAGAAATTTTGGATCGGTTGCATGTTTTAATTAAATTGAGCTTACTGAAGTTCAATTTGTGCGGTAGTACCTATCCGATAACGCTAAGTAGAGACGGGTGACAATAAAAATAATACCAGTCGTTGAATATTTATGTATTGTTTCTAAAAAGTTTAGAGGTTTTTGATTTTTAATATCAAGTATGATACCCAAAGCAAGATTTGTGAAGTTGAAAATTTCCTCTGTTAATTCTGAAGATTTAAAACACTATCGCACTGCATTATAATATTTTACTAAAGTATCAAACAAAGGGATAAAACGGTGACCTGATTTAATTACTCTCTCGCGGCCAACCTCACTATAAATACAAATAAAAGGAAACTATTAAATAAAGAAGACTTTGCAAAATCGAATTACATCTACATTATTGAACCCCGTCGTGAAATTATTACTTTCATAAATTGCGATATCAAATAAATCAATATTTAAAAACTAATTTTTATGTCTATGTTGAGTATTAAAAATTTACAGAAGCCAATAAAAATGTATAAACAACTTCTAAAAGGATAGTTTTTCTTGGGATCTAAAAGAAATAAATACCATTTATAGTGGACACTAAATTCACTAATAATAAGTTTTTGACCTTCCAAGGCTGATAATACAGGAATTTAAATTACAAGGTTATTTTAAAGTCACTACCTACCATTTAGAATGGTTTTTTACGCTAAAATTTAATTTGCATTGCCAATTTGATCTTATAGGCAATATTTTTTTTTAACACTTCTTTTTCATATTTTAATTTTAAAATTCATAAAATATCTTAGATTGGGGTTTGTTGCTTATTCAGATACTTTCTTGTTACAACAAATTCCTTGAACTCTTTATAAAAATTTTAGAGGAAATGATAAAAACCTATACGCATACGGAGCTCATTTTTTAAGAGTACACTACTTGACTTAGTCATTTTAATTTAATAACGGCAACAAGTAAAAGTAGAAAGTAATAAAAATATTAAAATTACAATTTCAGCTGTATGAATTCTACATATTAGTATTACATATTAAATATCAACCAGTAACAATGCACACAATTGTAAGAATTGTTGTAGTTAAAATCGATTTTTTAAGTCTTTCGGGATTTCTTTTAAATAAAGTTTAATTACAGTTTTGAAAAACTCCCATTTAAGTGCAATCATATGTGTATGTAATCATATATAACCGTTAATATACACCAGAGTTCTTCGGCACACAAAATAGCGATTTTCGTTTTTCATTAGGTTTCGTTTTTTCACGATAATGTAAAATGTGTTTATATGTAAACCAAAATTGTTGGTCTTTCGTTTTTATCAAAATAATGATTATTACATAAAATAATTGTTTCACGTGAGGGACACATATTTTGATGTTCGTTGCACTGTTCTATCTGTATTAGGTAATTCATGAGGTAATTTTACAAAAAAATGAATCCTTTGAATGGACGTGGGGTGTGAAAGGAGTAAAAGTTTTGCATGTTAACTGTAGACTATTAATAGTACAGTGCATAACTAAAAATAAAAACGGCTCTTTATTATTTTACATAATGTATAGTAACGCTTCCAATATTATAATGTACGTATTGTTAAAAATTGTAAAAAAACATATAATGTATGCAGGTGGTTGGTGCATTATGTGCGTATCAGTGCATATTCCCAGCACTGAATCGAGAATTTACTCGATGATGCGTAAACCAATTGTGTGTATTAAATTGAATTAAAGCAATTCATGCAAACTACCACGTGCATTTACATACATATATACAATTTATTACTGTATATCGTGTACTTTAGTAAATCGGTATAAGTTTTGTGAATTTAATATCAAAATAATTAGGTTTTTATTCATTGGTTATTAAAGTAACAATTGAAAAAATTGAACATGCAAATCAGCCTTAATGTAAACAGATATTGGATATTGTATCGGATTTAATTTCAAAATTATAGAGAACGGTAAATATTTCTAATTCAAAGTGTTCCCAAATTATATCTGGAGATGGAAAAAAAGTATGATTTTATTAATGTTTACACAGCTCTTACTGCATATTGCATATATATATTTTTTGGTTTTGTTCGCCTGCCAATAAACGGGCCCAGCCCTGTTCACCACTCGTCTCATTAAAAGAATGGACCGAGTGCATACGTGCCGACTACCTTCCGCGCCGCGTCACTAAATTGTATATTATGTTAGCTAAACGGTCTATATAGTTGTCGGTAACCACGTCACCGACCTAAAATATCCAAGGATAGGGCCTTTGTAATTTATACGGTTGCAAATAAACGTACTATGTTGACTTTGTAACGTGGTAAACAAAGCAGCACCGTAATATTAATGTGCAACGACCATGATTTAATAAAGGTACCACACGAATGGTTTGACTCAGGCAATATCCTTTACGGTTATATTACACATTCACTGAGCCTGTCGGCTATAGACACCTAGATACCAATTACGGGCGGACATCTCCTCTATACATATATACAAGGTCATTATACCGGGTGTGACGTCACACCGGAAATGATGACTCATTTGTCAACACATTTTATAAATTTTAATAAAATGTTTTGTTGTTAGATTAGTCAATAAGCAAAAATGGTCAAGGGAAGTTAGAACAGCCAGTACGCTCAGTAGGAGGGGTAATGAAAAAATTATTAGATCGGGTATGGTTTATTTTCCAGGTATTTCAAAGGGGTTAACAAACATTTTTAAAAATTACGGTGTAACTCTAGTCGCATCGAAAAGTACTAATTTAAAATCTTTGTTAGGTAGTACCAAAGATAAAATAGGGGAAGAAGAAAAATCCGGGATTTATAAAATACAATGTGAAGAGTGTGCTAAATGTTATGTAGGTCAAACAAAAAGAAATATTGGGGTTAGGTTTAAAGAACACATAAGGAACATCAAAAACCAAGAAGTACACAAATCTCCTGTTGCGGAACATTTATTGGACACTAATCATAGTATCAAATCAGTAAAATTACTAAAAAATGTATATAACTCTAAAGAACTTAATATTAGGGAAGCAATAGAAATGTTAAAAAATAGGACACATTTGTTAAACTGGGACTTAAGTCCATTACAAAACATTTTATTAAAATTTATAAAATGTGTTGACAAATGAATTGAAGTTGTGTTACTGAACACCCCCTTCTTACACGTTGTCCTGTCATTGTATTATATTTTTTTTCCAAATTTACTTATTGCAACTAATATTACAGATTGTAAATATATTTTTGATAAAATAAAAAAAAACAGTATATTTACCTTTAATCTCCTAACATTAAGAAGACGTTCCGACCGAAGTTCCAGTATTGAACACTGAAAACCAAATTTGCGTCTAAGGTTTCTTAAAAAGCAAGACTGAACGCAATTTAACCGGTTAACAAGACCCATCGTGGAAGGATTCCAAACTAAAGAACCTTATTCCAGTACTGAACGAATAAGAGAGCAGTATAAAACCTTTAAACAATGGATGTCGTTAAAATTCCAACACTGCCTCATGATAAAGCCTAACATATGCATAGCTTTATTATGTATGTATATAATTTATATGGTCATTGAAAGAGAGATTAGCTGACAAAATAATACCCAAGTCCTTAATTGAGAATACTGTATGAAGTTCTTAACGTTCAATGACATATTTATACCTAAATGGGTTCTTACGTCTCGTAAAGATTATAGAAGCACATTTGTCAACATTTATAACTAAATGGTTTTTAAAACACCAACTTGAGAAACTATTAAGGTCGTCCTGTAATTTTATATAGTCCTCCATACAATTAATTTCCATAAATATCTCTAAGTCATCTGCAAACAACGAGAAACAGCTCGAACGAAACACATCCTTAACGTCATTCATGAAAATAAAAAAAAGCAAAGGCGATAAATGGCCACCCCAGAGGTATACCAAAAGGGGTAAAGACGAGAAAGTACCCATGGTAATGACTTGTTGTTTCCTATTTGCGAAAAATGATTTAATCCAAGATAATAAGGTACCGCAAACCCCAACATTTTTTAATTTATTTAGCAATATATTGTGGTCGACCGAATCGAAAGCTTTACGAAGGTTAGTATAGATAGCATCTATTTGGCCTCCATTCTCAACCACCTCGAGTATTTTTTTATAGTAGGTTAGTGGACGTACATTTTTGATAACGAAATCCATGTTGTTCGTTTATAAGTGCATTACGAAATAGATAAGAAAGTTCAGGTTCTAACAACTTTTCAAGGAGTTTTTGCAGTGTCCATACTTTAGATATTGGGCGCTAATTGGAAATTGAGCCTCTATCACCTGATTTAAAGATTGGTATAACAAAACTTGTTTTCCAAACACTTGGGGAAAAGCCCTGAGAAAGAGACTTATTGAATAAAATATGTACTGGTTTGGCAAACGCATACCCACATTTATTCAGAACTATAGGCGGAAGCTGGTCTGGGCTGCTAGTGGAGTTGAATATAGAAAATTATTTGCAAAATTTTAATTTAAAGGTGAAACTGTGATGTGTAGTTATTAGTTCAATTATTAGGTCTCTTTTTTTAGTAGTTAAGAGGACGTCACACACCCGTTATGTTCTTTAAAAAACCCGCCTTGTGCGCGTTCACGCACTGAGGAATAATGTTATACTGTCGTGGTTTTTGCAATCTTAACACGTGTACTTAAAAAAAATTAAATATTAAATATTTCAGTGTTGTTATCAGATAACTCTAAATCAATTCTCCAAAGTGGAAGGGAGAGTTCTGTATTTCGGCTTAAGATATTGGCAATACGTGTGGCCGTGTTACTTTAAAGCAGTAGATAATATGTCATTTACGAGAGTTGAGTATTGTAGATGTCTTATAATTATTACACTATATGGTTTGGTGGCTTTTGGCAAATATGTATAAAAATTATATTTTCGGATCTTAAACAAATTTTAAAGGATATTATGATCTTCAAAATTATTCCCTCTGACAATCAGGCTAGATTTCATAAACTTGAATGAAAGCTTACTTAGTCCAATCGAGGTCAAATCTTTGTGCAATGTAGAAAAATGTGTAACATTATTTATGAAGAATGCCGGCGGACGCTGCGTGTTAATAGTTCGTTTGGTATTGTCGTTCTACGCTGTTTCGAACATAATCGTGTCATGTGTACATATTAACCGATGAAACCGGACAAAGAGAAATTTTGCATACCAAAATATCAAAGAGAAATTGTATATGGGTCATTCCATGTGAATGAGTACACTCACCAAATGAGTGTGCGACTATGCTTCAAAAACGTTTGAAATTTGAAATCTACCTACTTTAATGACACACAACACAAATGTGACTGAACGAAAATGTTTAAAATTCATGCAATACTTACTTATAAGTAAGTAGAATATCTGGTAAAAGTTTGGTGATGGAGAAATTATTCAACATCAGTGGTATGCGTTCTAATTTTACGATTTACACTTATTGGAAATATACACAATTTACATTTACATTTTAAACCTTTACCACTGATGTTAGAATAACTTCTCCGTCATCAAACTTTTACTAGATATTCTATTCACTAATAAGTAAGTATTGCATAAATTTGGAAAATTTTCGTTCTGTCACATTGGTGGTGTGAGTCATTGAAGTAGGTAGTTTTCAGCAAAATACCCATGTTTGAAGCCGTAAATTAAAAGTAAAAAAAACTTAATTGTTTCAAAGATGATATGGGTCATAAGAACATAACTTAAATATTATATAAAGAAAATATTTGTTTTTAATTTTTAACTCTTTAACCCCAAAAAAGTTTTTGAAAAATTCACAAATTCAAAAAAATTCAAAAAAAATTTCCAGGGTAAAAAAAAAAATGTTTTCTTAAAATATTAAGAAAACATCTTAATTAGAATTTTAACTGTGCAGGTTTTATGTCTATACTACTATCGGCGGTTAAATGACAGAGTCGGGAACATGAGGTGATTTTGGATAATTTTTTTTAAAAATTGACCTACCTAGGTCCAAATAAAAGTAAATTTTTTTTTTAAATTGTTTTGTTATTAAGGACCTATAAAAAATGTATGATAAAAATTTCAAACATTTTTTAAGTATATTCTTACACCAAATAGGTGATTTCACGGGGAATGACCCATATATCAAAATATCAAAGAGATATTTTAATCATGACGTATTCTACGCTTTCTGTATTTTATGGTTGCTACCACTTTTACCAAATTGCATAAATTACCAATGTCCATGCTGTTTGGCCTCAAATAAAGATACACGGATGTTGCTTTCATATAACATAATCGTGGAATAGAAATATCCAGCAAAATGACTTGAGTATTGACTATAAAAATAAGATCAGTGAACCATTTTTAAGCCCAGAAAGTTTAACTGAGTATTTTGTAAATTATTTAATGAAATCTAAGCCCGACGATGAAAGAGTGACACGATTTGCGGATTATTTAGTAGATGTATATATAAGTGAAGAGCTCAGTATTCACCTGAAATATGGGCTCAAGCATTAGCAGAGTCAACTTTAACCACCAATGCATGCGAGTCATTCCATTCCCACTTTAACTCTAGCTTTTATACAACTCATCCAAATATTTTTATGCTCATAGAAAAGTTAAAAGAAATTAAAATAGAAACATTTATTAAATTAAATACTTTAAATGAACCTTTTAAATTTTAAAGTTCTAAAACAAAACAAGTACATGAAAAATTACAAAGTTTTCATTGCAGTTTACATATCACTTTTTTTTCACTTGATAAGAACTCGGGCGCAGTTTACATGTAACCTTTTTCCACTTGATAAGAACTCGGGCGCAGTTTACATGTAACCTTTTTACACTTGATAAAAACTCGGGCGCAGTTTACAATCGCCGATTACGGTTTGTAAGCAATTTATTTTTGTCATAAAAAATGTTTAACTTTTTATTTTTATTTTCATTCGGCACGTTTTGACTTCACTGTTGACTCGAACTAAGTTTTTCGGCAACCCCCGACGATAAAGTGAATGTATTTTTTTTAACCAATATCCAAATTACGAAAAATTAAACTCACACTATAGTAGGCGTTTATTTCTTTTTATGTAGTAGGGTATAGCTAGGTTTACGTAAAAATTATAATATTTCCACAAACGGGGATTTTTGCTAGATACTCAAAGATTATTCTAGAAAGAGTCACCGTCACTAGTAAACAAGAAACCTAACCATATCCTAGACCGATCGCTGTTGTGCGGGTACATTGTTCTTTCGCTTGCGACGCGGACGTGCCATTTTACATTATTCACTTAAACAAATCAATTCGACAGCATATTAGAGGTAAGCCATAAATTTAATTAGTAAAATAAATTGTTAAAAAAAATTTACTAAATGGACAGGGAAACGATTCTTCAAATCGAGGTTAATTTAACCAACATTTTTGGCGGCAGTGCGAACACTGCCAAAGAACTTTTCACATTCGATATCATTCAGTCTGACGAGGAATTAATAGCAATTTTAGATGAGGAAGTTTATGACATCAGTAATATTTTAGAGGGTGTAAAACTCCAGGGTAATAACCACTTACAAAAATACAGAAAACAAATTTAATAATAATATTAATTTTAAAAATCGACACTAAATACCAAATTTTGTTATTCTTGGGTAACTTAGACATTAGGGCGCTCTATTTCTAAATTTATCAAGTTAGCTAATTTCATTATAACATTCAAAGTAAATCAGTATAAATGGTGCGGATGGAATAGAGTATTGCTCAGAATAGAGCAATTTTTCGGAGAACCAGGCGCAATATTTGCACATTGCGCCAGTTCTGATTTCGACCATCCGTGGCGTAGGGAATTCGCCACAACGTTCGGCAAACCAACACCGCGGGATTGCATCACCCCACAATTATATGTGCAACCCAGAGGTAACAATATAATATTAACGTTAGTCACCAAACCACATTTCTACAGTAAGCCCACATTCCAAAACTACGAATTATCACTGACAGATGCAGCATTCTTTTTTAATGCAAAATCATTTATTTTCTTTAACCCTGCCGCCTATAGGCATGAACAGGGATAGAATTCCAGTGCCAGTAGGAGCACAATTAATTTTGAAGCATTTCATTCGCAACAACACAAACATTAGAATCTGCGCCTCTTTCTGTTGGACGTTCTGGTTGATTTTGGTAGCACATTACAACTTTTAGGCTTATTATTAGAATTAGTTAATAATTTTACCATTATTTTTTATGGCACTTATGTCTCTGGGACGCCAGATTGACCTTTTATTTTATTTTATTTTTTGTGGCATGTCCGATTTTTTACCGTCGACTTGATAGTTTTAAGTACCTCTTATGTAATAAGGCAGTATAACTTATTTTTTTTTTTTGTTGCAAATGTTTATCGTTATGGTTTATATATTCTCACGTTGGGTTCTATCACTGGATAGCCTCCCTCCTCATACCAAATCACCGTTTCTATTTGTTTATTTTTTTTCCCCTCTCTCTGTATATATAACAATGTAACTATTTGCTTATTATGCCTTGCAGCATAGATTGTAAATACTCTTTAATAAATAAAAAAAAAAAAAAAAAAAATGGTTTATATATTTATTTATTCAAATTATACCTAATATAAAATGGAATTTCTTTTCGCTTCCTCATTGTTGCAGGTAACAGGTGTAAACCTATATATATATATTTATACATATTGTTACAGTCATTTTAATATTTTAATCAATAACTAAATTCGGTTATATAAATTTATAAAAAGTCTCTAGGGATGTTTTAGGGCAGATACAGGGTAGCTTCCTGTCCCGGCTATGGTCCCTTAATTTAACCTTAGAAGGAGGGCAGTCGTGGGTGTGATCTACTCATCGCATTGTACCGTAACAGTACCTCTAAATAACTTAACTCTCAAGTGTGCAACCGATCGAAAACAGGTTTATTAAATAAGTTATGCTGTTTATATTGCACACTAGTATTTGAGTTTATTATGTATATACTGTTGTATTTTATCCATGATACCTAAGATCAATATAATAAAGACGCAACTCTAACGCGGATGCACTTATAAACTATATAATGTCTTATATTTTTTTTTTGTTTTTTATTTAGAATTTGTACAATCTGTAATAAATGTAATTACAATAAGAACAAAGGATAAATTACATGGTAGGCAAATATATAATAATATATTGATACAGTAGACTTGTTAGAAGAGGCCAGCCAGAGCTGGTACTTCATGACGTGTGAGATCGTGGATTAGTCAACCATTAGATCGCGACACCACGTTCGCTTTAGGCGCCTTCTGGGGTCACCAGGGATTGTGTGCACGGATAGTTCCGAGATCAGGGGGTTTTTATGGCTAAAGGTTTTGGAGTGTAAGCGTTTGTAGAAGGTTTTGGCAGAGTTAAGGACTGTTGGGATGGAGAGATCTTTGTGGAGGGTATCATTGGAGACGTAAAATGGGGCTTTTGTTAATAGACGGAGACATTTATTTTGAAATGTTTGTATTTTATAGATAATGGATGGTTTGGCAGCTCCCCATAGCTGGATGCCCTAGGTCCAAATGGGTTTGAGGAGTAGTTTGTAAATTAAAAGTTTGTTTTGGAGGTTGAGGTGTTTTGTTGTTATAAGGAAGCGTAATTGACGGAGGCGGTTGTTTAAGACGAGACGCTTAGCGTGGATATGAGTTGCCCAAGTAAGACGCCGGTCTAGGTGTAAACCCAGGTATCGAACATTTTGAGCGGTTGGAAGGGGTATGTTATTGAGATAAATATGAGGGCAGTCTGTTTGTTTTAAAGTGAATGTGCAGTGGATGGATTTAGTCTCGTTGATTTTTATCCCCCAATCTTTATACCATGTTGATAATAGATTTAGGTGATTTTGGATGAAGTTTGACGCCGTTACAGGATCGGCGTGGAGGGCTATAAGAGCTTTATCGTCGGCAAAGTCACCGATAGTGGTGTAAGGTGTTGTGGGCTGATCTGAGGTAAAAAGATTAAATAATAAAGGGGCTGCGACAGCACCTTGAGGCACACCAGCTCGAATTGAAGATATTTCAGACAAGGAGGAACCTGAACGTACGGCGAAATGTCTATTTTCTAAGTAGGATTTGAATAATAGATAAAAATATGGAGGAAGAAAGGATTTTAGCTTAAAGAGGAGGCCTTCATGCCACACTTTGTCGAAGGCCTGGGCCATGTCTAGGAATGCACCCGTGCATACTAGCTTTTTTTCTAGTGTGTATGATATTTTGTCAACAAGGCGGTGCACTTGGTGTATAGTTGAGTGATTGTGTCGAAAACCAAATTGGGTGTTAGGGAGGTTGATTTCAATGGCAGAGAGGGTACGTTTTAAAATAAGTTTTTCAAAAATCTTGGAAAATAAGGGAAGAAGACTGATGGGTCTATATGATTCCGGGGAGTCCGGGGGTTTTCCTGGCTTGAGAACCATGATGATCACTGAAAATTTCCATAGAATTGGAAAGTAGGAGAGTCTGACTATAGAGTAATAAATGTAAGTTAGTAGGAGTAAAGTTTTTTTTGGTAGTTGTGTTGCCACTTCTGCAGTAATTAGATCATAGCCTGGGGTTTTTCGTTTAGCAGATTTTTGAATTGCGTGTTTAACTTCACTTGGCCTAATGTGTTTAGGAGGTAAAGTCATGGGTAAAGAGCAGGAGAGGAAACTGCCTACTTTTTCAATTTGGTTTGGACATATAACATTATAGTGTGGTTGGAAGGTAGCCGTTAAGTGGTGGCGATATAGGTTAGCTTTTTCTAGATCACTGATGGCCCAAGTACCGTCGGCTTTTTTCAGAGGAGGTACAAATGGTTTGGATCGAAGGATTTTCCTTGTATTTTGCCAGAGTGAGTTATCATAGGATGATAAGGAAATAAGATGTCTGGTGAAGTTTTTAGATCTAACTGAGGCTAGAATCCTTTTAAGTTTATTTGATAGATTGTTAAATTTCCGTTTATCGGAGGGGTATTTAGTTCTTTGCCAGGTAGCGCGGGCTCTTCTTTTTTCAGAGGTAAGGACTCTTATATGTAAAGGAAGATTTTCAGTGTGTATTGTAGGAGGGTAAGGAGTGGAACATGACCAAGCTATTTCTTGAATTGATTTGGTGAGGAGATGTACAGCTTCATCTATCTCATCAGGAGATTTTAGGCTAAGTTTAAGATTGGTTTGATTTTGTAGCGTTAACCTGAATTTATCCCAGTCCATCCAGCCTTGAATAAGACTAGGTTGTTTTAGTTTATTTAAGGGAGTAGTATCAATTGTTAAAAGGACAGATGAGTGATCAGAGCACAGGTCATTTTGGTTGGATGTCAAGGTATGTAGACTATTTGGGATTTTAGATATGAAAAAGTCGAGAATATCTGGTTTTTTTCTGTGTGAAGTAGGCCAGTAGGTTGGAGAGGGAGGAGAATGAATTTTATAGTTTTGTGATTGGGTTAGGAATTTAAGAGTGTTTCCACGAGGGTTATTCGCACGACAGCCCCAATGTGTGTTCTTTGCGTTAATGTCACCTCCTATGATGAATTTTTGACCAAGTGTAAGGAAAAAGTTATTAAATTGATTTAAAGTGATGGTATGTCGAGGGGGACAGTATACTGCGTAGATATGTATGGGGATATTGTTTAGTGTAAGGGATATACCAGAAGCTTGTATATGATCTGTTTGATATTGTGGTAGGGGATAGAACACTAGTGAGGACCTAACTATGATGGCGGCTCCGGCATGTGCTGTGCCATCCGGGTGGTTAGTTTTAAAGAATTGAAAGCCAGGTAGATTGAAATGTGAGGAATTTGTAAAATGGGTTTCTGAGATAAATGAGATGTCAATTCTATTGTTTTGTAGTGTAGCTAGTAGTTCATTTTTGTGTTTTGTTAGGCCGTTGGAATTCCAAGTTAGGATGAGAAGCGATTTTGAAGTGGTAAGGTTAGTTGACATTATTGGGCTTAATGAGGGTTGAAAGAACTGTAGTGAGGAGGGATATTAGAGGATTAATAATTGACTTAAACTCATCAAGAAATTTGAGGAGTGATATTTCGTTGTTGTTTGTTGGTGTAGGATTTAGGTTGGGTTGGTTACTCCCAGTTACATTTGCATACGAACGTGGTTTTTGCGAGTTTTCGGTGGTTGATTGTAGATGGCGGTGTTCTGGGTTGGAGTTTGGGTTGAGTGGCGGTGGTTGTTGAGGTTTTTTGCTTGAAGTGTTATGTTTGCGGCTTAGTTGCTTGTATATTTGACATCCTTTATAGTTAGCTGGATGTGGTCCTTCACAGAGGGCACACTTAGCTGGTAGGTCTGGTGATTTTTTACAAGAGGGGGAGGGGTGGTTGGCCCCACATTCGACACATTTTGGTTGGTGTGCACAGTAGGAACGGGTGTGGCCATAGGCTTGACAGTTCTGACATTGTGGTATCTGTCGTCTCTTATAGGGTTCCTCAATTTTAACCTTTGTATGTAGAAGGGAGGAAATATCAAATATGTTACTGTCACTACCTTTGGGGTCAATATCCACAAAAAAGAGGGGCAACGGTGTTTTTGTAAGCTGATGTTTGATGTTGGTGACATTTTTGACAGTGTGGCCTATTTCTTCTAGTGCTGAGGCAATATCTGTTTCTGGGGTGGATGGATGTAAATTTCTAATAACAACTCTTAAAGATTTGTCTGATATTAACTGATAAGTGTGATATTGGGCGTCAATTTCTTTTAGGAAATGTATTATTTTCCTATAATTATCTGGGGTATCTGTCTGTATTTTGAGTTGATTCGTTGTTGATTTACAAGAAAAAGTGTCTGGGCCAATGATCTCCAAAAAACTTTTTCGCAAGCCTATGAAGTCAAGAACGCCTTTGATAAAAATGGGTGGAGGTAGCATGCTTTTCGGTGCATTACTGTTGGTATCCGGCTGCTCCTGATTAGTATCATTAAATATGTTATCGTCAACGTCGGGTTCTTCAGTAGAGAGAACAGAATAGCGGTTTGAAGTTACAAATAACTTTGATTTCTTTATGTTGTTAGTAAGTGGTGATTGCGGTGGGGAGGAGGAAGATGATAATGGACGTTTATTGTCATTAGTTGGGTTTTTATTTTTTTTGTTGTTGACTATCTGGTTTCGTACAATTTTAATAGGCGATACGGGACCGTCAGAGGTGGTTGGAGTAGCCATGTCGCTGTGTGTTATCTAAAGTCCAAAGGTCACCACACGCAGCGGAGCGTCGGTGCCTCACGTTTGTAATGAGTGTATAGCAGACACGCGAAAATTATGTATAATAATATTAGCAATATTACTTGGTGCGAACTTATGAAAATTAAGTCTCAGCAAGGCTAGTTAAGTGTAGAGTACAACACTCGTCGTCTGGTGTGAAATGCAGATTTTTTCCGTGTGCGGTAGAGCCATAGAATTGAACATAACTCGAGAGCGGAGTAAAACGCGTACGCACTAGCGGACTGTTCACGCGGAATGTCTTATATAACGTTTGAAATTGTGTATGCATCGACGAACCGCTGTATTACGTCATTCGTGTTTGTTTGAATCATTTTCCACGTACAGTGCATCCGACTGAGTGCATCAATACTCGTAGTTTGCTTGCCGTTGTAAACATCAAAGCTAACAATATACAGAATATCCTATAACTGAATAACAATGGAAATTTCTCCAAGAGAAATAATATTATGACATGCTGAGTTTTCTAAATAAGGAACTTTCCATCTCGATTGAATAAAAATTAATTTTTTAGAGGACACAGTTTTTATAGCAAAATAAACAGCACGCACTATAAACTTGCGGTAAAGTTATTAAAGCCGTCACATGCGTTTAATCATTTAGCAGAGGCCGTGTATAGTGTAAAAGTATGGCTGTGACACAATTATGGTATAAAAGTATGTTGTCCGGCCAGTTTGCGTAACTATTGAAGTAGAGACTTTAATTAAAGTGATAGCTTTTCACTTTGTTCTATTTATGAGATCGAATAAATCCACGGTACTACATTAATTACAATTAGTACTCGTATGACTATTACTTATGCAATTTTAGTTAAACTCAAAAAACTTTAAGGGACTTTGTTAAATAGGGCCCACGCTTTTCTTTTTAGTCAAAAAATTGAAGATGTTTACCATTATTTAAACTTGTAGTTAATTTTCAATTGTTTCCAAAGTAACTGATATTTTAAATAAAATGTGTTACAATTTATTGGTAAATTGTTCTGGTAGAAAAATAATTTTTTACTTTTTAGGTAATTTTTTTACTATTTATTAGAAAAACATGTTTTAAATAAAGTTTTTTTTTAATTTATTTATTTTTACATGCTTTTCTTTTACTCGCTAACACGTACGTACGTACATTTGTACGGGTATCGTTCAAATATTGCAAAATTAAATTAACCCACTAATAATAATATTAGGACTCGGACATCCACGTCGTGTTTTTTTTCAAATCTTTCAAAATGCGAGGTAATTTTAATTTCAGTCCATTGTTCGGCGGTTGAACGACCCTCGCACATGTCGTACACCTAAAATATATTATATTAATACTCGTACGTAAAATTAAAATTCACGTGTGTGTAATGCACGCACGCAGAACTGCATGCAAAAAACCGCCGCCGTTGCCCCCTACTCACCACTGTCCTCGGCGCCCGGACACAGAGGTGGGCTGACTGCCGACGCCACGGGCGCTAAGGTCGTGAATTCCCGAAAGCCCCGGGAAACTGACCCGCGCAATACCAAGGTCGTCGCGTCCTCTCGTTCGTTTGACAGGTCATCATCAACGCTGCGCACAACGATATTTTTCCAGGACATACTTAGAACTCCGGAAATAAGTTAACGTGTTTTCTTTATGCTCTTTTCAATCAATCATCTCATAGATTTATTAATGCAATCGATGAAATGAGATTATTATGAAGGCGCCTCATCTGGGCGATGTCTGAAATCTGTTTATTTGTGATCGAAAACAACTAGTTTTAATTTTAATCGTACCAATATTTCTGATCCGGAACTAGTGTTGGAAACAGATGTAGATTTTTCATTACTTGCTTGATGTATCGATCGAAATGTAGTACTAATTTTCATAATATTTAATATAACTATTGTGAAAATCATTAAAATACTTTGAAATTGCAATTTTGTACGTATAAATTAACTAAAAATATGTTCCAAATGTTTCTTAAAAACTTAAATCAGAGTGTTTTTTTTAACGTACTCGTTCAAAGTATAAACATAAAATGTTTTTGCTCGAATAAAGTATGCGTTATAAAAGTTTAAAATAAAATAAAATATTTAAATAGATACTGTGTTCACATACATTTTGTGAACTCGTAAATTAACTTATAAATTTATAAACAAATTTTGGCTTAATGTTAAATTTTAGTTAAAAATTATCTACACAATGCGCTTTAATAAATTATTTATTCTAGTGTAGAGGCTCCTTAAAAACGTACCATTTCTAAAATCAAGCTGTTTATTGAATCGTATGGGAAAATGTAATGCCACCGCTAAAATGTTGTGTTTGTTTTTTCTAAACGTACTCTCTTCTTTGTTGAAATCAATTTAAAATTCACCAATGGCTGAAAAACGCACCATTGCCTAAAACAAAAGTAATCAACAAAATATGAATAATTCTTTGTAACGCGAGAAAGTAATTTAATGCTGTACTAAAATCTTTAATAATTATACACATTATAGCAAACATTAAAAATTCAAAAGCGTTTATAACAAGTTAATAAATAATAATAATAAAATAAACAAAATAATACCTGGAAAAACATACCCCGATAAAAAGACTTGCATGAAACAAAAATGGTTAAATGTGTATGATGTATATGCGATGCTGCTGTAGTTTTAACAAGGTTAGGGAGTTAACTCTTCTTACAGAAAGCTTACAAAAAGAAAAAAATATGGTCTTGTTAAAAGGTGTTTATTGTGGTGTCTATAAGCAAAACTACAATGCTTCATTATTTATAATATCAAACGACCCTTCAGTAATCTTTTTCGTTACCGACTTTTATAAGCCTCAGTAATGATTAACAACGCACATCTTTGTCTTGTTAAGAAATCAAATATTTAAATGACGCCGTCTACTAGGCGATGGATGTGCTTAAGTTAGAAATTCGCAAAGGAGTTGACTGCGTTTAAAGTGCATCCATTATGAGTGCCGCACGGCGCACAGTGTTCCGCATGGTAATAAGTAATAACTAATAAACCTCCTTTTGTAATATATTCCGTTGATATTTCCAGTGTTCTTGTTTTGTTACTTGAGTATTAAGTAACAAATTCCTACTACAGAAGCAAACGAATGGCCTACAGAGATTTTAAAAGTTCACTTACCGAGCAAAATAATTTCGCAAACGACTTAGTAAAAAACTATTTTTCTTCTAGAGTTTTTTTTCAATTTTCTATGTTACGCGTTGTTATCATTATTTTGGTTTTATCATCATTCCATTACTATCAGTTCTTATATTATATAAAATTATATTATACACGTCTAGTCACTACAAATAAAATATACCTATAAACAACCAAAATACCTATTTCGGAAAAAGACATCTTGGTTTTTGTTGGAGTAGTAGTGGCAAAAGAATGTATCTTAACCTAAAATATTCACCTACAATCATAATTATTTGAAATCGTTTAACTAGGTATAGAGATATTTCACAAATTATAGTTTTTCTGTACAGTACGGTCAACTATGTGTACAGGGTGATTCTTTTATCATGAACCACTTAATATCTCATATGATTTAATAAGAAATTCAAATAATTTTTTCATATTGTTGTTATACAATGTGATCTCAATTTTTCACAATTTTTTTTTGTTTTTACCCTCTTCCGAACTTGTTTTTTTTTTTTATAGCAACTTTCGAAACTTAAATGGAACGTATATATTTTATTAACTTTTTAAATTGAAAATAATGTACCAACTAAAAATGTTGACTGTTCGAAAACCAGTTTCGGATAACTATTTTTGAAGTTATTAAGTTTCAAGTTTAGGACAGGAGGAAAGGTGGAGTGTATTTTTATTTTTATCTGCGCGCATTTCCTCCCAACTGCACTTCCCCTTCCATCCTAACTTTTAAACTCTTATAACTTCAAAAATAGTTATCTGAAACTGGTTATCGAACAGTCAACATGTTTATTACATTATTCTCAATTTAAAAAGTTAATAAAATATAAACGATCCATTTAAAATTCAAAAGTTGCTATCAAAAAAACTAAGTTGGGATGGGGGTAAAAACAAAAAAAAATTAAACTATTAAATAAACCCAGTGAGATATTGACTAGTTCATGATGAAAGAATCATCCTGTATATTTTTTTCCTTTCAAATGTGTTATTTTATTATAATAATACCAAATTTTTCGTCCATATTCTGAGTGGATAGACATTGTCTCATATTACGCTTCGTCACTGAATTTCGTTATACGTATACTAATAGTTTACATTTATATAAACAATCATTTAGGTATGTATGAACAATGTCAAACAGCTATTCTGTTTGATCAGGTACTCGTTTTTAAATGCTTTGTAATTCAACACGAGCCTTTAAAATATTCAGTATAGCTCCAAAGTGGTCCCATGTTCATTTCATTGGTATTGGACCGAAAGATACACCAAGCAACTCCTCAAAATCAAATAGGCACTCATCAGAACTCTTTTGCGTTTTTGCCTTTTATCTTCCGTTTCAACTAGCCGCCGTTACCTCATTCGAAAACCGACCTTCAAAATTAACAATAATTAATTACATATTAAACAAAAATTTCTTAATTACATTAAACGGAACAATAAATAAGTATTAAATTGTTCTATAAAACATTTATTTTTTGCTTTTTAGTTAACTTATATTACTTTTTTAAGTTGTTTTAATAATAAAAAATTGTTTTTTGTTTTTCGGAAAAATAGATTCTATATTTATTATTTTTAACAGTTTTGAATAAAGGTTAAAATATTATAACGTAATACGGCATGGTCTGGCCAGTGGTCACCTCAGGCCTGAGGAAAATTCCAAGTAAACAAGCCAGTACAATGGGGTCGGGGCATAGTGAGGACGGAGAGGTCACATGTCTACAGGAATTGTTATAAATAAAAGTGATAAAAATCATCCAAAAAGTACCAACGAGATGAAATTTGTGATTTATAGAGGAGCTACTCGAAGGAATTGGTCCAGTATTAAAAAAGTTACAGTGTATACAGATTAAAAAAAAAGCACACATCATAGCAATACCTTCACTGCTTTGCATAGAAGCTAAAACGAAACAGTCGCAAGACCAGTAAACTACATACTTGTACTGATTTATTTTACAAACGTCTAAAACTATTAGTATTTAGTATTTGCAAATGTTTTATTGCTATTATAAAGCTTACTTACGTCCTAACTACATATTTTACTTTTTATATAACAAGATGCGTCGGACGTTTTTTAAGATTGATGTTATAATTATTTGTTTGTTGTTGTTGTTCTTCTTCTTCTTCGGTAAACTCGGCCACTAGGACCATCCCGACATACATCCTTGCCTCCAATCTAGTCCGAGGCTTGTTGTATGAATCCTGAACAAAAATCTTTTTACAAGACAGGGTCGTTGGCCCTGTGCCCAACCCCCAACCTGGAGGAACAGAATACCACAACCAGTTAAGGCCAGGGTATGGTTACTGCAATATACCAATGGTATACTGGGCGATGGGAACACCACTTTCCCTACGCCAATGACTGGGGTCCGCGGGTTCGTCACACCCGTTGCCAATTAGGCACCCCATGCGGGTGGTTTGTTGTTATAATACATTAATAATTAAAGGGATTAGACCCTTGGATAATCACATGGTAATATTATATCGTATTCATCG
Source organism: Adelges cooleyi (assembly GCF_023614345.1). NCBI lineage: Eukaryota > Metazoa > Arthropoda > Insecta > Hemiptera > Adelgidae > Adelges > Adelges cooleyi. The sequence goes on along the minus strand of NW_026095916.1, from coordinate 16,638 downwards.
GTCACATGTACTAGACTTGATTGAATTCTCTAACTAGTAGATATATAACAATGCCACTTGTCGGGTCGTTATATTACTAATGTATTTGTTATATTATCATAATAGTTACGGATTACACTTCAATTATCCCGAAGGGTTTCTAGTATTACAATATTATCGTACAATCATAACATACTGCAATCCGTTAAGTTCCATTACCAACGCATCATGCATAATACAATAGTGTATTGTGCAGTATTGTATGTATACAAGTTTCCTGATGTAAATTTGTGTATGGGGCGTATAACGATTCCGTCGAAATGATAATTATATTAGGATGTGCAACCATGCTCATCAAATAATTGGCCGACAATAGCCAAAAATAACAGGTACATCGATGCAAAATATAGCAAACAACAATGATATTATAATGTTATTTTATAGGTATATTATACTATAGATGGATGAAATCATGTTACATATCAATTCAACAAGATTTTTCTCCCGATTTCAAATCTGAAATTATTTTTTACGTAAGACAATTTTTTAATGAGATACGAGTTCTATTTTAAATAATTTTTAAAATTAATAATGTATACTATTTATTGTACTTATAGAGCATCCTGAATGTCTCATTTGAAGCTCGGTAGAACTTTACATTACACCCTGTATATAAACATAAGTTGTTAAAGTTTTTTCTAGGTTCACTTAACATTTTTAATTTACTAAACATTACACATTATAATTGTAATTTCTTAGTTGAAATTAAAAAAGCCCACATTAACCAATACTTTGTAAAACCAATACTTTCTCCGCTTTGCATCGAAGCTAAAATGTATGACGTTGATACTAGTATTTTTTTATAGCTTTTATTTAAACAAAAATATATAGCTATAACTAGTATTTTGAAAGATTTAATTGTATTAACTACTAAGACATGCAGAGATTAGAATTATGTGTTTCAAAAAAATATATATTTACAGTCCTATAAGTATATGTAATTTAACTAACAACGTAAAAGGGAGAAAAGAGAGGAAAAGGGAGATAGGGTAAAGGGGAGAGAGAAAGAGAGTGAGGAAAAGGGTTGGAGGGTGGTGTAGCTTGTTAAACGGAAAACTGCATTTGTGCATTTGTGCTAGTCTTCAACCTCACGCCGTCCAGGCATCACATCGGCAGCAGTACACAATTAACGTTACGGTAATTATATTAAACTTTTATAATTATTAAGAAAGAGTTAAGTTAAGTTAGTAAAATGTTCAAATAACATAAAAAATTATTTGATATTTTCGAATAAAATTATTTAAATATGTAAGGGTAATATTTGTTTTTAAATAGTTTATTTTTCGCAAACGAAAAATAATTTTTATATTAAACTCTTTTATTCGATTACTTCGAATAATTTTTACAGGGTGATTCTTTTAACGCCCTACACGAGCTTACTCAAAAACTACTTAGATTTTTTACAAACAAAAATGTTTAATTATTTGTTTGTGTATAAAATACTAACTTATTATAAACTACTTTTTTTTTGTACTTCCCCCCTTCCTCGAAAACCTAATTTTCAAATGGTAACCCCTATAAATAATTTCGTTTTTAGATAGACAATATTATTTAAAAAAATAATGCAGGCTTAGTTCCAACAATTAGTGCTAGAGTTATTAGCATTAGAACGTTGGCCCTATTCAATAAAGTTCAATATTAGTGTATGACACATACATTTCATAATACTTAACTCAATGAATTTGGACTTTGTTGAATATGGTCCTCGCTTTTCGTTTTAGTAAAAAATTAAAGATGTTTAACATTATTTAAAATTGTAGTTAATTTTTGGTTGTTTTCAAAGTAATTGACATTTTAAATAACATGTGCTACAATTGATTCATAAATTGTTCTTGTAGTAACATTATCTTTTACTATTTTGTAGAAAAGCATGTTTTAAAAAAAATTATTGTGTATAGACTAGAACATTAAACTTATGTAAAATAATAATAAAGTATAAAGTCAACGTTTAGATTTGTTATATCGAATAATATGCAGATCTCCGCAGTTTGGTATCTATTATTTAATTCGTCTACTTCTCTTTTATGGACTATAAATACTAATACAATAATTATAGTTTTTGAATCGCTTCATGCAAAAATGACCTTGGTTCTTAACTTTAAACTTTTGGAAAAATGAAAAAACGTTTGATATGTTCCGAAATGCGTAAACATATAAGGGCTTTATCAAAGTTAATAGATATCAAACAGTAAAATTACATTCTGTAAGAAAATATTATTATTTTCAAATGCAGTCCAGATTATTAGCATTGAAGTATAGTGGACTTAGACCCTTTTTACAAAAATCAATAGTTTTCTTAGTAATTTCTGGTAATGGGACTAAATTTTTTTTTAACACGAACCGACGCGTCTAATTAAAGTGATAACGAATCTGTAATAATCACGTTTTTGATAAAATGGTGACTTAGGCCCTTTTTGCATGAAGCTATTCATTGTAATCAATGCTAATATATACTTAATGAGTTATTACTACATATTATACTAAAGGTATTAATATTAATTTAGCTGGGGTACCCGGCTTCGCTCGAGGAACAACTTTATTTCAAAATTTTATTATTTTTTTTTTTATTGAAAAAATATACAATCTATAAAATTGAAAGCACAATAAGTATATGTGTTGATATAATACAAAATATGTGATACATTTAATAAAGAAGTCACCCATTAGTTACACTTAAATTTAATAATACAACATTAAAAAAAAAAAAATAATAACAATAAAGCCAGCTGCCTATATTTTAGGTTGCCAGACGACACAACATACTGAATCAATCGCGTAATTGAAATAAATATCAATTTAGTGGTTGCATTTAAAACAAAATAATTAGAATTCAATTTTTAAACGAGAGCAAAAAAAATTCAAAAAATAAAAATATATAAATGAAAATAAGAATGATTACAACGGAGATATAAACGTAGTATACGGATGACTATTAAATGATGAGTATACCATTAAAAAGTTATGACGGGAGGGGAAGGGCGGCTGAGCAATGGGCGCAGATAAAAACATCTCTACTCTCCACCCTTCCTCCCGTCCTAAATTTTAAACTTTAATAACTTTCAAACTAATTATCCAAAACTGGTTATCGACCAGTCAAAATGTTCTTTTTTTTTTTTTACGGCCTTTTAGACCACACATCCAAACATAACTGCCTCCATCCTTCACGATTTTGCGCCAACATATGCCAATATTCATCCGGGTAGGAGTCTGCTACATCCTTTTTGACACAATCCTCCCATCGCATTCGGGGTCTTCCTAGGGGTCTTTTCCCTTTTGGATTTTCTTGTAGAACCGTCTTTATCATAGCATCAGGTTTCCTCCACACGTGACCTGCCCATTCAAATCTTTTTCTTTTTATCTCCTTTACTATATCCGGCCTGTTGTACAGGTCACATTACTCCTCATTGTGTCTTTTACGCCATTCCCCTGTTTGCGGGTCAAGACAGGATCCATATACCCTTCTTAATTTTTTTCTTTCAAAAACCCTCAGTTTTGACTCGTCACTTTTCCTTACAGTCCAACATTGCGCTCCATAGTTTTAGTTTCTTTGAGAGTGTTCTTGACTTAAGTAAGTTGCCCAATGCGTAATAACACTTGTTGCCCATTTGAATCCTTTTAAGTATCTCATACTCCATATTGTTTGATTAGATGATCATTGAACCCAGATATTTAAATTCTGATACTTTTTTGAAACTGTAGGACCCTACCTTTAAAAACTCTTCTGCTTGTCTTCCATCCCGTCGTCTCCTTACTTCCATATATTCTGTTTTCTCCTCATTAATTTGCAAGCCCACTATTTTTGCCGCTGTTATAAGTCTTTTGCATAGACTTTTCACTGTATTTATGTTATTCCCTAGAAGCACTATGTCGTCTGTATACGCTGAAATACTTATTGATGTTCCATCTAGTTTTGCCCCTTCATCTGGTGATATATTCATCATTCTAACTACTTTTTCCAGAACTAGATTAAAAATATTTGGGGATAGTGCATCACCTTGCCGTAGGCCTGTGTTCACTAGAACCTCTCTCGATAGTACGTTACCAACTTTGACTTTTACCATGGTCTTTTTTAAAGTGGCCTTAATTAGCCCTATAAGTTTTTGTGGGATGCGGAAATGTTCTAGAATTTTGTAAATACTTTCTCTGTTGATACTATCATATGCCTTTTTGAAATCTACAAAGAGTGTATGTAGTTCTTGATCGAATTCCCAAGTTTTCTGAAATAGTTGTCTAATAATAGATATTTGGTCTATTGTGGATTTATTTCCTCTAAAACCACTTTGATAGTCTTCTATAATATTTTCCGCCAAAGGCTTGATTCTATCTAGAATGCAATACGATAGAATTTTATAAGTCACATTCACTAAGGCGATACCTCTATAGTTGTAACATTCTTTTTTATCATTCTTTTTGTGTATAGGGCATAGTAATGTCATATTCCAATCTTTAGGGATCTCTTCAGTATTCCATATTTTTCCATTTAGCTTATGAATCATCTCAATCATTGTTTCATCAATACATTTTAGGATTTCGCCTTGAATACCATCTTCGTCAGGTGATTTATGATTTTTTAATCTCTTAATTTGTGACATAATTTCTTGTATCGTAGGCATTTCACATCTGCAATTATTGGGTTGTTGTTGTATACAGTCAAAGGTTTCTTCAGGGTCTTCTCCATTAAGCAACTGTTCAAAATATTCTGCCCATCTTTCCGCTGTTTACATCTTTGTTGTTATCAGCTCTCCATCCTTATTTCTTATACATTTTTCGTGTCCTTTATATCCTTTCCTCATTCCATTCACTTTCTGGTATAATTGTCTACTTCTGTGTGCTCTGTGATCTGATTCTGCCATTTCAATAATTTTATTTATGTACTTCCTTTTTTCTCCTCTACAAATATTATGGGCTTCCTTTCTTCTTGTAGTGTATCTAACTCCATTGAGTTGGTTTGTTGTATCCGCTAACCATTTTAATCTCGCCTTGTTTCTTCTTATTAGGGCTTCCTCGCACACTGTGTTAAACCAGGGTTTCCTTATAGATCTCTTTTGTTTTCCGAGTCAAAATGTTCAGCAAATTTTTCTTAATTTAAAAAGTTAATAAAATATATACGTTACCATTTAAAATTCTTAAGTTTATACGGTTTTAACATATAAGGGATGGGGTTATAATTTAAAAAAAAAATTATTTATAAAAAAAAAATAATTAAAAAAAGTCTAATATCTCCTAAGTTATTGACTAGTCTATAGTTAACTAATCATTCAGTATAATTATTTACCTCCTTGCTACACACTAACCGTATATCACTTTAATTTTTTTTTAAACATCTAAAAATTAAATTCTCAACAATTTTTTTCTTTTGTAAAATATGAATAGCTTAAACACTAAGAAAAAAAATGATACCCTTAGCGAAATCATAAACCTAAAATGTAAGCTAATAAAAATTAACTAACCAACTTTTTTTTTTTACGCATTTACCCCACTCCTACTTTCAAAATCGAATATTCTGTTTCGAGAATATATACTAACACTCGTATAATACATTTTATTTTACATATCTTCAAAAATCGCATATTCTGATTCGAGACTATAATAGACTTTCACATTTAATCCACTGTACTGCATTGTAGCTGTCAAAATAAAACTGACCCACGTGCGACGAATTTCGCCTTAAATACCCTCAGAGATCGAATATTCTATTTCAAGAATACACACGAACACGGTATACTCTAAACTCCTGTAGGAACGTTAAAAAAAACAAAAACAGAAAAACTGGACACTTACCTTGTAAACAAACAAAATAATGGAATACTCTCGAATGTTGTAGAAATTTCTAGAGGGAGAAACTTTTGTTATTGTTCTGATTTAAGCAATTTTTATTCAGTGCTTCAGATATATTATTTAATTATTGTAAACATAATTTGTTATAAGTACAAATTGTTTAAACATAAATGTAAGTATTACCTATTTATTTAAAAACGTATTGTCCACATCCGTATGATAATAAATAAATTGGTATTTACACGTATGTATATTTAATATTGTTTTGATACTAAGTATGTAGGTATTCTGCTATTAATTATAAAATAAAAAATTAACATTTATTTAAGTACAGAACTAATTTAAATAAAAAGTACTTAAATTTAATATTTGAACTCCATTTAAATAAAAACATAATTGGATTTTTTTTTAGCTTCAATTTTGTTGTTTAAATAATTATTATCGGAGCACGGTTTCAGATTTTGTGTATAGTTATTCGGCAAAACGTTTACATTTCAGAGGTATTTTTAAAATTCTACTTCGAAAAAGTACGTATTTTAATGAAATTTTCTACAATGTGATTTTCAAAGAATTGATAATGACCATAACGCTATTATTTTTATAATGGACCTACGTGACCACCGCGGTGAGCCGTCCTCGGTAATAATATTGCATACCCGTGTTGGTTTTATATTGGGCAGGTGAACTGGTCAGTTAGTGCACACTGGTTCTGTGGTTATTTAATTTTTGACTGTACACGATTCCAATGATTTTAAAATGAATTAATTAAGTACAATAATTTTCATAATAGTAACGTAAGACGCCAAACCCCAGTGCCGTATAAGCAATAGGCGTAGACATTAGCCCTTAGCAATGGAGGCCTTTACAGTCAGCAACCATATAGTTTAAATTTTGAGTAGGTATTCAAAAAATTATGGTTTATATTTTATACTAATTATTATACAGTATTCAATGTTTAAAGACTACGAATAATAGTAAATTCATCGCTATCTATTTAGACTTAGACCTGAGTACAATAGTACGTCAATTTTAGTTATTAGTAAATAATATTTTACATGTATTTTATATGTACTAAATTTACAAGACTCGAGTAGGGCCAATACATATTTGTTTGCACCGGGGCCTTTGACTCCGGTGAAGTTATGGCACTGGCCAAACCACCCATTTATTACGGAGGAATGTACATATACGCAAATTTTCGAAAAATCTTTGTACGCTATTTATTAAGACGCAATGTATAAGTAACTATTTAATAAAATTGAACATTAAGCTAAAATTGATATGCTCATATAGTCATAAGCTAACATAGAAAAGAGGCATCTAATTTTATATTACATTTTTTATTAAATTTGTGTACCGCTATACGAAGAGTTTACAGTTTTTATTAAATTTGTGTACCGCTATACGAAGAGTTTACAGTTTTTAGAAAACGTTTGAATTCTGCCTAACATTTATAATACCCATGTACTACAAGTTACGATTTTTAAGTTATTTTTAAATTGATTAATTGTTTCAATTCGAAAATGTACAGCTTTAAAAGTTATTGAATGATTTTACAAAAGTATAAAAAAAAACATATTTTTTTAAATTTTTTAATTTTAAATTTGATTTTAAATAACATTTACAATCTGTACATACAAAATATACAATAAGAAAATATGCTAACAATGTAATAAACAACTTGTAGACTATGAGTAAGGAAGCTATCCAGTGATAGGACCCTATGAGAGGTTTCGGCTAGCAATTAAACGGTAGCATTACAATTTAGGAGGTCTCGTCACCAACGTCTTTTAAGACGACGAGGGGGGTTGTCCGGGATAGTAGCTGTGTGCTGGCTTACTATAAATGGATTCGAGTGGAGGAGTAATCTAGAGTGGAATTTTTTATAATGAGTCTTAACTAAATTTTCAACTGATTCGATGTGTAAGTCATTGTGAAGGGTGAGGTTGGAAACATACCATGGAGCGGACGTGATTGTACGGAGGGAAATCGATTGGAAAGCTTCTATTCTTTTTAGTTGGGATGGTTTGGCACAACCCAATATTTGAGCTCCGTATGACCAAATTGGCCTTAACATTGACTTATAAATAAGAATTTTGTTATGAAGCGGGAGTTTGGATTTCAGTATAGGACGTAGTAAGTGCGAACGAGTACTTAGAGACTTCCTTTTTGATTTTAGGTGGGGACCCCAGGTTAGTATTTTATCTAAAATAATACCTAGATATTTGACTTGAGACAAGGAGGGGATAAAAAAACATATTAACAAATTATTTCCGCCGATGAATAAAACAAGACGTATTATTGAAGTATTATAAGACTGTTACCGGTTTACGCGTTTAATTTAAAATAAGTTGTTTTTGATCAAAATTGAAATTTAGAATTATCCATATTAATTGACGGGGGCCCGTTTAGCGGATCGCACGTAAAATTTATAAGAAAGAGACAAAGGGCAATAATAAAAATAAACATATAACTTAACTCAATTTTTGGTCCGTGGTACTGGGCGTAAGCCCGTTTATTAAATGTCTTCACTAACCCGAGAATAAAAACAAAATATATATATATATATATATATATATTATTGTGAAATGAAGCGGTGTGGGACAAATAGACGGACGCATGATTCCGCGAGCGAGACGAAACCCGAACAGCCCGGGCGGTCGGCGCTAGGTGATGTTCGTCCTCGCATGAGGAAGCGGAGGGTGACAAGATTAAAACGACATACGTAGTTTTCTTTTAACAAAATAACGGCGTTCTAGCACTTGAAATACGAATGGAAAATATTTTATCAGGATTGTTGAAGAATAGCCTTTTTCTTTTCATACTTAAGGAATATGACGTTATTGCTAAACAAAAACTGGTGTATCCAGACGTATAATATAATAGAGTACACGTGTGTACGCTTCACATTTTTTTATCGACAATAGACGTGCAAGTTCTTCACGGTAAAGATAGATTTACGATATTATATTACGGGAAAAAGCTATGTATAGTTGTCAGAAGAACACAATAACACAATCATAATATAGCGCAAATCACAATAAGTACTCTCTTTCGAATCACTAACATATGGCTTTACTTTATCAATCAATAATTCTTTATATTATATTACTTGTTGTATATGCATAATTTATAATACGATATTCCGGTAAAAATCAGGACACGGGTTTTTCCGATTAAGTCACCCCTAATTTGTCACCCCGGTTATCGTTGTGTTCCGAATATCCTGGTGGATCACGCCTATTTGCTGCCTGGTCTTCCTTGTGGTATTAATTGTAATCAAGTCTGCGGTAGGTCGCACCATATATGTTGGTATATGGGAATAATTTGGTCGGGATTGGGCTCGCTTATAGTGGCCGATGGTCTCTAGATATGGATTTAGGTCCAAAGAGCTATTAAATCATAACGGAAAAATGAATTCCAGGGTGTACACTTGAATTGTAGATAAACAATAATGTTCTGAAATTGGTGAAAAAAATACTTGTTTTAAAGCATAACATACACATTTATATAATATAGTGTTTAAAAACTAGGCCAATACGCTCCTAAAAAGGCTTCTTCATAATAAAATTTACACTTAAAATATGTATTTATGTATAAATCAAATCTCTCGGCGAAGTAACTTTTTGGTCGAAATAACATATACCTATGAAACTCCAAATGTTTCTAACTCTTTTTGTATCCAGAAGCAGTATTTATTAATTTTGCATTTGTTTCTGTCTGCGCTTTGCTTTCATATCAATGGAAGGACTTTTAAATAGATACTATATTTGCTAAAATGAAAATTAAAGGGGTTAGTGGATAAAGGTGTTAACTAATATTTTTGAAATTGTTCAAGGCGCTACTTTTGTTACTAAATATTATTACACAAAAGCTATGGACATTTTTTATATTTAATACATGAAATAACTTATAAGGGGAAAAATATCGGCCTAGAGATGCTCTATAAAATACTATAACCATATAATACTTTTATCCACTGTACACTTCAATTCTATTCATCAATATATATAAGTACATATAAATAGACACAAATGTAGCTTTTATAAATAAAAACACGCTTTTCTAAAAAAAATAGTATAATTATAAAAAATGAACTAAAAAGTAAAAATAATTTTATTACAAGAACTATTTACCGATAAATTGTAGCACATTTTATTTAAAATGTCAATTACTTTGAAAAAAACGAAAATTAACTACAATTTTATGTAATGTTAAACATCTTTAATTTTTGACTAAAAAGAAAGCGTGGGCCCTATTCAACAAAATCCCTCAAAGTTTTTTGAGTTTAACGGAAATTGCATAAGTAATAGTCAGACGAGTACTAATTGTAGTTGATGTAGTACCGTGGATTTATCCGATCTCATAAATAGAACAAAGTGAAAAGCTATCACTTTAATTAAAGACTCTACTTCAATAGTTGCGCAGTTTGCCCAGACAACATACCTTTATACCATTATCGTGCCACGGCCATACTTTTACACTATACACAGCCTCTGCTAAATGATTAAACGAATGTGACGGTTTTAATAACTTTAAAGTCCAAATTCATTGATTTAAGTATTATTAAATGTATGTGTCACATACAAATATTAAACTAAATTTAAATTACAATAGAACTTACAATATAAAACATTATCTGATAAATATATTAGGGTCATTTCACTAAAATTTCATGTTTTTTCAAATCTTCTAAAATGAATTTAGTAATCATTCGTCAATTATTAAGTACATTTAATAGGACTAAAAAGTAAAAAATAAAATAAATAAATAAAAAAAAACTTTTTTAAAAACATGCTTTTCTAAAAAAAATTGTAAAAAGTAAAAAATAATTTTATTACAAGAACCATTTATCAATAAATTGTAGCACATTTTATTTAAAATGTTAATTACTTTGAAAAAAACCGAAAATAAACTACAATTTTATGTAGTGTTAAACATCTTTAATTTTTGACTAAAAAGAAAAGCGTGGACCCTATTCAACAAAGTCCCTAATATATTTATCAGATAATGTTTTATATTGTAAGTTCTATTGTAATTTAAATTTAGTTTAATATTTGTATGTGACACATACATTTAATAATACTTAAATCAATGAATTTGGACTTTAAAGTTATTAAAACCGTCACATTCGTTTAATCATTTAGCAGAGGCTGTGTATAGTGTAAAAGTATGGCCGTGGCACGATAATGGTATAAAGGTATGTTGTCTGGGCAAACTGCGCAACTATTGAAGTAGAGTCTTTAATTAAAGTGATAGCTTTTCACTTTGTTCTATTTATGAGATCGGATAAATCCACGGTACTACATCAACTACAATTAGTACTCGTCTGACTATTACTTATGCAATTTCCGTTAAACTCAAAAAACTTTGAGGGATTTTGTTGAATAGGGCCCACGCTTTCTTTTTAGTCAAAAATTAAAGATGTTTAACATTACATAAAATTGTAGTTAATTTTCGGTTTTTTTCAAAGTAATTAACATTTTAAATAAAATGTGCTACAATTTATTGATAAATGGTTCTTGTAATAAAATTATTTTTTACTTTTTACAATTTTTTTTAGAAAAGCATGTTTTTAAAAAAGTTTTTTTTTATTTATTTATTTTATTTTTTACTTTTTAGTCCTATTAAATGTACTTAATAATTGACGAATGATTACTAAATTCATTTTAGAAGATTTGAAAAAACATGAAATTTTAGTGAAATGACCCTCACATTTGACCCATTGTAGGGCGACCTGCATGTCCGAGTCCCAATATGATTACAGGATATTGTATTGTCATCTAAGATGAGTGTCTGTGCCAATTTTCAGCCCTTTACGACTTAGGGAAGTGAGTTAAATTAATTTTGCAAGATTTGAAAAATACCTGTACAAACGTAAGTACGTGTTAGCGAGTGAAAGAAAAGCATGTAAAAAAGAAGCATTGTAAATAATGGAATCGATTACACATTGCTAGTCATTCATGCGAAAGCAAATGCGGTTAAAAGGTATATTGTTGGCCAAAAATTAAAAATATCATCTCTACCACTTTAAAATTAAAAAGAAGGATGAAAAAATGTACATTATTTTTCAAATTACAAAATATTCGGTGCGCTATAAAATGTTTTAAATCAATCGAATTAGTTCTATATTTGTATGAAATGTTATTTAAATAATATTATTCTTAATATTAGAGTTTATATTTTATATTTTAGTAGTATTGTATGTATTAATACTTAAGTACTATCAATAAACGTTAACAAACAAGTTTTAAGGCATGACGAAAGGTGGAGTGTAGTATTATTTTTATCTGCGCGCATTTCCCAACCGCACTTCTCTTCCCATCCTAACATTCAATCTCTTATAAATTTCAAAATAGTTGTCTAAAACTGGATATGTTGTACGTTCAACATTCAAATTAGAACTAAATAATAAATTCCAAAATAGTTTAATTCTCTATGTTAAGTTACTTTTGGCCAGATAATAAACACTACAATTATAGCCAGAAACTTGATAGTACATAATTTTTTAATCTTCTTGGCCTTATGCTGTAACTGGAAGCTCCGTGTAATTTTTTTTTTTAAATTATAATTCCACAACTAATCTAAATTTATTCGGTACTTCAACGAGACATGAAAATGTTCTATCGTGGTTGCAGACTCGGCTGAAAAATGGCTGATTTTTTATATTTGAATTTAAAATTAAAATGCAATTAAAGTTCAATCAAAATAGCAGGTACAATTATATGGGGTCATGTCCGTAGTCTTTTCCCTTAAAAATGTAGCGTCTCCTTGAGGTAAGACTAACGAAAACCAGTGCCTCTACCAAATTGTAACGTGTCTGTTTGGGTAATAGGCTATGCTAGGCCGAAACAACAGTCGATAGGGTTAAATTAATTGACCCGAAAACGGGATGAATGGTGAAGCCGTATCTATACTTAATATCCCTAAAGTCTTCTTTATATATTTGCTTTGTCACCTGAGAAGCTTAACAGGCGATCGTACCTCTAAATAACTTAACTCTCAAGTGTGCAACGAAAAGGAAACAGGTATATTAAATAAGTTAATCTGTATATATATGTATTACACCTCTACCTGGATCCTAAAGCTTTCTCTGTAGTTGGGCCAGGTAATAGCGGAGTTGGACGGACACACGAGTACAGATAATGTTAAAAGAAATATAAAATAGTTCAGTAACACAAAATAATAAGTAATGGCTTGGGATTAATTTAGTCGCGGTCCGAAGATGGTAGTATGTCAAGAAACTGGTGCTCCTGGTTCATTGTCCCGTGTGTCTGTTGTCTCCCCTATCTATAATGGCTTACACTCTAATAGGGATAAACTGCTAATAAATATTGTATATTTGGACGCGAGTGGTAACGGGCGGCTAAATGTAACCATTATATCACTTTTGGCTACAATAATTTCTGTAGACCTCCTCTGCCTAAATCTGCTCCTTTTTTACTATTCCCCAATCACACTGTACTGGCTTTTTTATTTTATTATAGTTAAACTATTGATTAAATACTCTAGTTTTTTAAAACAATTTCCACGTTCTAATGACTAAATATTTTGTTTTTTTATAGATCAGCGAAAAAATCTAAAAAGAACTATTTACTACAACAAGTTTGCTATCGAATCCACAAAGGTAATGGACACAAGTTATATAAATAAGTGCTATAATATTTAAATCAATTATTTCAAAAATGACATAATTCTTAACACTGAATATTTATAGTAAGCATGAAAACTTAGAAGAGGGTGAGGTGTAGAGTTAATTTTAATTGTGCGCACTACTCAACCACACTCCACCTCCCATACTAACTTTAAACATTAAAAACTTTAAAATGATTTGTTAAAAACTCGTTATTGACCAGTTTTATTTAAAAATTCAGTTAAATATTCATGTCACCATTTAAGTTTCAAAAGTTGATAAAGCTATAGAAAATAGGAAATAAAACAAATATTTAAATACTGTCTAATATTTTAATAGAACATAAACAAAAAAGTTTTTAACAAGAAAAACTACAAAATTACAACACTTTTTAGATAAAACTGGTGTAGGGCATTAAAATAATTTTAAATCGTTTATATTTATCCTATTAGCTAGACTGACTATTTTTAATGTATCGTAATATGGCTTATATTGTGAATGAGGTAGACGAGGGATACCACATTTGTAAGATATAAAGTGAATTTAACAATTTTGGATAGCTTCATACTTTGTATGGGGACATTACAAAATAGCGATCAGACTACTCAGTTATAATTTTAGTGTAGAAAATAGCAATGTGCCTAAATTACATGTGTTAAAAGTATCATGGTTTGTAAAATCTTCATAGTTCCTAGATTATGATTTTTTTTTTAGAATTTAAATCATATTTGTTGGATAGTCGCGTCAAGTATAACACCTAAATTGCCATTATCAAACACATGCTGATAAGAAATTAAAATTATTTTGTAAAATATATTTATCCTAGAGATATTTTATTAATCGAAATCATTTCAACCAAGTTATCAGCAAAAAGTAATTTCCTTATAGAACCCCTTAGGAAATATACATTTTAAAGGATCAGAATTAAAAATTTTAAAGTATTCGATAGCCTATCTGTCTGTGATATAAGAAATCAACCATGGATTTTATTTGAATGACATTTATTTGCGGATATAGCCAGGCTTAATTTATCAAACGTTGAGGCAGAAATCGTAAAATTGTTATTTAAATGATTTTTAAAACTTTTTTTTTAATGATATCTTGATGCAAATAGATCCAATAATTTTTTTTAGAAATTTACAAATTTGTCGCCGTTTATTTGCTTTTAATACTATTCTGATCATCATCTTTCATTAATGTGCAAGTAACAGATGAATTTGTTTAGATACAATAGTATAAAAAATTAAAATATTTTATAAATTATAGAAATCGACGGCTTCACGACAAAAGGGACCAAACGATAATTAGGGAATAAGTGACGTTGCATGTATTATTAGGCAAATGGGACTTAAGTGTTTCAAGATATGTGTGGGCTGGTACGTCTGAGTGGCTAAATTTTAACAAATAATCAAGTTTTTAAATTTCACGGGTAAAATGACACTTCATTATGTGTTAGCTCTAAAACACGAGCCTAAGCAACATTTTTAGGGAATTATCGCTAATATTATAAAATATATGGCGACGTCGGTTATTCCCTAACATTTCAATTATATTTAGGTTAGCCGTTAGTCTCGAGAAAAAATTGTGGTAAAACCACTGTATATTACAATACTGTACATAAAACCCTTCAATAATAGTTATAACTTATTAAAAATTTCTTTGCAGTCTAATATGACAAAAATCTACTTAAGCAATTACTTCTGAAGAAAATTTGAATCTCGTTCAATAAAAGTAATCGGAGTTTGAAGTTTTAAATGATAATATTTCACATTTTTTAAATATGGCTTGTTATCTATTAAAATTAAAAAAATATGACTAGTCATTTTAAAGTAGGGCTTAAGAAAATAGTTGATAACAGCTCTTAAATAAATACTTTTGACGTTATTAGCGTTGTAATGTGCATATCAGGTAATAATGGTAAAATTAATTCGGTGATATTGTACGCACAAATAACATTATTTCCCTCCTTCTTACTAACTCATCTACAATAAAAAAAACTCTAAGAGTATTTTTTTCAAATTTAATAATGAACAATCAAAATTTGTAAAAAAAAACTAGTCAACAAAATGGATATATTAATTTTATTTTGAGTTTTCATTAATACAAATATATAATATATTTGTAGTATGTGTTTTATATACATTTTAGGATTTTGACATTTTCATGTCTTAACTCTGGCACATACCCTGGCACAAAATCGAAAAAAGCGTTACCCAAAAAGCGTAACGAAAAATACGCAACGAAAAAAGCGTTACCACACGGAGATGGGGGGAGGGTGGGAATGGGGTTGGGGTTGGGATTGGGGTGAGAATTACCTCTGGCACATAACCGAAAAAAGCGTTACCACACGGAGATGGGGATGGGGGTAGGAGATAGGGGTGTGATATAGGGGTGGGAGATAGGGTGAGTGATAGAGGTGGAAATTAGCTCTGGCACATAACCGAAAAAAGTGTTACCAAAAAAAGCGTTACGCTGTTATCTGATAAGAGATAAGAGATATGTTGTACGTTCAACGTTCAAGTTAGAACTAAATAATAAATTCAAAATAGTTTAACAGGTCGAATTGTTTCAAGCTAGATTTTATGAAAACACTAAAATAATAGCCAGAAACTTGTTTGTACCTTTTTTAATTTCCTTGGCTTATGCTGTAACTGGAAGCTCCATGTAATTTTTTTTTTTCATTTTAATTCCACAACTAATCTAAATTTAATCAGCACTTCAACGAGACATGAAAATGCTCTTTCGTGATTGCAGACTCGGCTGAAAAACTTTTTCGTTACGCTTTTATGGTAACGCTTTTTTTATATGCATACATAAATATTAGTGATGGGAATCCGAAAATCCGGATTTTCACCAAACAACGCTTTTTATTTAAGCTATTTTAAAATCGTACAAGTGTTAAATAATTTTACATTATTAAGCTGTGTACCTAAGTAAAATGGTTTTGATAAATATGTAAAAATAAAACAAAACACCAAACAAATAAACTGCTTTAAAATTTCGGATTTATTGAAATCCGAAAGCATTTTATAGACAAAGTTAAGAGTTTCTTTTAAACAATTTTATCAACAAATTTTACTTGGGTACACATCTTTTTATTGTAATAGTATTTAATATTTATAAGATTTTCAAGTGGCTTTAATAGCGTTTTTTTTGAAAATCCGGATTTCCGGATTCCTATCACTAAT